>NC_041393.1:155986162-155998767 GCF_002162155.2 Triticum dicoccoides | reverse complement strand
TTTTTTGCCCGGACGCACTTCCTTGCATGCGAAGGTGTAGCTGGTGGGTCCTAGCAGTCGGGGGGTGAATCGTTTTTTTTCGGACGCACTTCCTTGCGTGCGAAGATGTAGCTGGTGGGTCCCAGTAGTCAGGGGGGCGAATCGTTTTTTTCCCGGACGCACTTCCTTGCGTGCGAAGATGTAGCTCGTGGGTCCCAGTAGTCAGGGGGCGAATATTTTTTTTTGTGAAATACGGTGGACCGTCCGGTGGGTCGCCGCTGTCAGGTGGAGGAATAATTATTTTGCGCGTAATAAGGAGGCACTTCCTTGCGGCTGTCGTGGACACAGCTGTCAGTTTCTCCACATACAGTCCACGTCCGATGGAAGTCATTCCTTGACCATGTTGACCACACCGCGCCGAGAGCACCACGGCGGTGGACGACGGCGAGGCCTAGGAAGGGGACGACATGGAGCCAGGGAAGACGCAACAGTGGATGCACACGCAGAGAGGAGTACGAGGGTTCACTGGTTCGGCTGAGCTGCTGTCGCCGCAGAATAATAGGGGGTGTGGGTCAGTGGGTGAGTGGAGGGATGGCCTGGCCAGCGGTGGGAGTAGTAGGGGGCGGTGAGGCCTCCACGGCAGCACAGCCGGCCACGGGAGGCAGGAGCAGGCGGCACGACGGGCGCTGCTTTGGGCGGCTGGAGCAAGAAGACCAGAGGTTGAAGAAGCACGACGACCGTTGGATGGACATCGTACGGTCACTGCAGCTAGAATCATTTATATTGACTAAGTTGACAAAGCCCTTGGTACGTCAACTTAGTAGGCCCATGGGTTAGCTTCCGAAACGGTGCGCCCCAGATGTTAGGGGGATGAATCATTTTTTGGGCGGGTGAAGCTAGAATATCCAAGATTGAAGAAGAAGCACGGCATCCGTTGGATGGACATCCAACGGCCACTGCTGCTAGAACTGTGTGTTGACTATAAGTTGACAAAGCCTTGCATACCTGTCAACTCTGTTTTTTAGGGGACGCATCAACTTAGTAAGGCGAGAAGTGTGTGGCAGAGAACTTATAGCCCATTTTAGATTTGTAAGAATGTGTAGCCCATTTTTGAATTCTAATAGAATTTACTACAGCCCATTTACAGTTTTTTAAAAGTACAACCCATTTCAACCAACCGTTCAAAACAGAATTCAATAAAATTTCCCACATTTTGATGGGATCTGAATAGTTTTATCCCGAAATTTTAGTCAGATTAAATACAATATCAATATAAATTTATATTAAAAATCCAACGAAACATTCCGCTCGCAACAATTAATGAAATTAAAATTTTCAATATTCCAAAAATAATATTTTACAAAGTAATCACTGTTTGGTGCATTTTTTATAGTTACTACCCAGTTTTTATAATTACATCCCATTTATTATTTCTTAAAGCCCATTTTCTTGTTAAGCCTAATGCATCCCTCCTAGGAAAGTTTTGCAGCCCAGCGGGGCGGAGAATAACAACTTGACCTTGCCTGGGTATTCCTAAAAGAGTATAGCTGGGCTAGCCATTTTCAGCTTGAAAAAAATTAATATCTGGGCTGGATATCTGGTCTGGGCTAGACGGGCCACAAGCCACCCAGTTAATACCTGCAACGATGTTTTCGTTGTTATTCAGAGGAGAAAAATTAATATCTGGGGTAAACATCGAAAAACTCTGTAGTGCTCACACCTCAAAAACACAAATACTGCTCGAGCTGCTTGGTCCCAGCTGTCGGCCGCTTCTTGTGCAATTCTCTCGTTTATTGACTACTCCCTCCTTTCCGGTTTATAATGCTCAATTCAAAAATCTCACCAATCAAGGTAGATGGCGAGTGGTGGAATACTTTTTCTAGTTTTGCAAAAGCACCTAATTAATGCTCTTGTTATCCTCAAAAAATTATGTTTATCAATGCATTAATTGCAATGCATGCATGCATAAAGTACATGCATTGGTCAATTTTCTCTTAATACTTGCATGCAATGATTTAATGCACCTTGGAATCTAAACATGTGATGGAAAACAACCAAATTGAGCCTTATAAAATGGAAAAACTAGAATTTTGAGATAAGCCCTATAAACCGGAAAGGAGGGAGTACATAGGTAGACAATGGTGTGGGACCGTGATGTCAGGAAACCAGGAGGAAGCAAAAAAAATTATATATACATATATATATATATATATATATATATATATATATATATATATATATATATATATATATATAATAAGGAGGCACTTGCGTTCGTGAGGCTATGGACCTGGTGGGTCCCCATTGTCATCCTATCCAAGTAAAGTGATCTCCTCGCCCGCGCGCGCTTTCCACCCAAAACAGTCAGCGCCGGCCGCCCCGCTTCTCGGTGCAGGCGATTGCTCCGCCTTCAAACGACACAAGTGCCGTCCGTCCGTCCATCTGCCGCACACATTAATGATACGCGGTTGCCAAGGTGGCTACTCCGGCGTCACACGTTCGTCCCTCCGCCCGCCCACCATTGCTATATAAACTGCTGCGCCGGCCATAGCCGCAGTCATCCGCATCCGTTACCTTTCTCCTGTCCACACCACTACTGCCCACCATGGCTTCCTCGTGCTCCAGCGCTCTTCGGGACGGGAGGACGAGGGAACACAAGGAGATAGTAGCCATTGCTGCCGACTGGCTGGCCAGCAGGCAGCCGGAGGACGACGACGTCCCAATGGAGAACATGGTAGTCGACGATCCGACACCAACCCCCTCCTCTGCGCCATCCTCGCCGGTGCATTGCACCATGACCATCAGCGAGGCCCGTGCCCAATATATGGACAGGGTGAGGCAGATGCGTGAGGAGCAGTTCCGGGAGGCGCAGGCCAACGCCGCCTACAACCACCATCTCCTCCAGGAGCACCTGCAGGCAGAGGAGCAGATCATTGCGGAGCGGGCGGAGCAGGAGGCGCTGCTCAACTCATACCGCTCCGCTCGCAAGGGCCGCCTCGAGCGCTGGTGGTACCGCATGCGGGTGGCGGTGGCTACGGCCGCCTACAAAGAGGCTAGCAAAGAGGGCGATGAAGCGGGCGAGGCGCTGTTTGGCGGGACCGAGGACGAGGCAGAGGACAATGCCGGCTCCGACGAGTCCCCACTCCGCTGGCATCGATGACGCCCTGCTCCGCCGACGCCCCGCGGAGCCAAGAACGAGGCAGAGGACACCGTCGGCTCCGCCAAGGCCCCGCAGCACCAACAACGAGGCAAAGGACACCGCCAGCTCCGCCAAGGCCCCGCCCCGCCAACAACGAGGCAGAGGACATCGCCGGCTCAGCCGAGGCCCCACCGTGCCGGCAACGTGGGGGAGGATTTCCACCGCTCCGCTGAGGCGCCACCCGCCGGCAACGAGACAGAGGCATCGCCGGCTCCGCCGAGGCCCCGCCCCGCTGCCAACGAGGCCGCGCCACACAGAAAACGAGGAAGAGTAGAACATGGTAGGTCGCCGCCGCTCGGGTCCAAGTAAGGCCACCGCTGCTACCCTCCGGTTGAAGCCAAGCTAGGCGGGTTGACCATTGACGGCCGGTTAGCTTCTTGGCGGCGACGTGGAGTCGGAGAGTTGCGCTGGAGAAGAACGCTGCTTCTACTTAACTGCTGGTGCAGTTGGCTGACTGACACGTGGGCCCAACAGGCCACATGTCAGTTACGCAACCGCACCTACAGTTAAGTCACTAAAGCTTCTGTTCGGCTCAGCGGGACACAGGTGGGTAGCTTCGGTTAATTAATTATACCTCCAGCGCACCCCTTTTTAGTTTTTTTCTAAAAGGAGGATGACCCCCGGCCTCCGCATCTGGGAGATGCATGCGGCCACAAACACCCCTTTTTAGTTGAAGAATGTATGAAACGTAATGAAATCCGGCATGTTTATATGAAATCCAACTGTGTATGAATGAATTTATTTCGATTAGTTCGAATTCCTGTATCACTGGCATTGGATGAACATGCAAAACAACACGTACTAGCATTATTCCCAGGGTGATCACCACGTTTGCAGCAGTTTCACATGTACTCCCTCCGGTCCTTTCTAGTCTGCATACAAGTTTTGTCTGCAGTCAAAGTATCTCTACTTTGACCAATCTTATACAAAAAAGTATGCACTTTCACAATGTGTGAAGTAAAAAGGAACAGAAGGAGTACAAAGAGTTTGAGCAGCTTTTTAGCGTTTTTGTACATTGCAATCAAACACACAGGCCTGGCAATTCATAGAGAACATTCAAAACAATCGATGATTATGCATCTCAGCGACTCACATGCCAGAGGCAATATTTACTTCATAACTAAAGAACAAAGAAAAAATTGATCGCCGCTGCTGACAGCAAAGGGCGTCCCATTCGAAAATATCAAACGCATATCTTGCTAAAATCATGAGCAAAGTTTGACAAGGTTGTCCCATTCCAAAATATCAAATGCCTACGATTGTGGAATGGGCAGGGTTTGCCATCAGTTCGGACATTGACATGGCAACTCGTGCTAAATAAACCAGCTGTTCTTTTTGTGCAGTTCCACCAAAATCAACCAAATTCGCGCGTAGCTTGTATGATTTCGCCCTTATATGTTGCAACACCTTGAACTTATGGGCACCTCCTTTCTTGTGGTGGAAATGAATGATTCGATGTATTCATGAACATTTTGTGCAATTCCCGTTGAAATCAAGCTGAGCACCCCTGTTTGCACAAATACAAAAAAGTGATTAGTATAAAGCAAACTGTACTATGAATTGACAATTTCAACAGGCACATACATGGTCCATGTAGAGCACACTTTTAGAAAAATGGAACTCACCAGAAAGAATCCTAGAACAACATTGTACTCGCGCATCACAGCAAAAAAATGGCGATTTGTCAGTCCTTCTGAGCTGAAGTTAGTTTGGTCTTGTGGGGAGTAATGTAACCATCCTTCAACTGCTCCTTCTGATGAGAAGATAGACAGTGCTTCTTCATCCTGGCATAATCGGAACTAGTCACTTCACGTACTCCATATTCTTCTTTAGAGGAAGATGATCCTGTTGTGCAAAGACAAGAGGACAACTAAATGCTAGCATCCATGTTTGCTCGAAAAAAAGGAAAGGAAGTATTTAAAACAACACAGATGAAGCACTTCCCAAGGACAATACCACTTTTTCATGATAGTATCTAAACAGTAGCACAACACCAATAGAGATGACAAAGCTCAATCATATGGATGAAATCAGTGGGCGAGTACCAACCTTTGTCAGGAGGCTAATTGTGTAGAGCATACAGATGAAGCACTTCTCAGGAACCATCTGTTTCTATCTACGGGGGTGTCCATGCTTACTATATACTCCTCGATTAGTTTAATGTTTCCAACATCTTCTTGTGCAGTTCCACTACAATATATGATATCTTCAAAGAAGATCCCTGTTTGCACAAGTAGAGATAATTACGTATGGCATCAAATCAATGGCAAAACAATTGCTTGTTCCAGCCATAGCAATAAATTAAGATGCAAAACTATATCATTACTTGTGTCATCACAGTTCTAGTGCTTCATTACAGCACCGAGAGTTGATTTTTGTTTTTCTTCCGCTTGTTCTTCCCCGTCATCACTTGGTTCAATAACAGACAAGCTTCGCCTTCAATGTAAGATTTGGCATGTCAATTAGGGAGCACAAGTATAGTACTAAACTTAATTTTCTGATGAAAGTGGCAAAATACAGGCCAACAGTTGTGAAATATCCTTATCTTACCTCAATGGGATATTACGGCGCACATACAGATTGGAAGTCTTGTCTCCATTTGTGCAGTTCACTAAAATCAAGCAACATTATCGTACAAGTAGCACAACATATGAAAGCACACTGCAGAATCATGTGAAAGAAGGCTAGTACTGACCTCTCATGATGCGGAATTCAAACAACTCACAAGAAGAAGATCTGAACCAAATTCGCCTTAACGGATAGGAAGTAAGATCTCCTCTTGTGCAGTTCCACTAAGATCAAGCAATCAAGCAACATTGTCGGTGTGACATTTTGGTTGAACTGCACAAAACACTGTTAAAACAGAAGTGTTTTGTGAAGTGCAACAAAAGGTCACAATGGCAACGAGGTGAAGTAGATAACCCTGTTTACACAGAGGTGCAAAGGAAACAATTAGTGGTCAATAATGGTGGATGACACAGAAGCCAACAAAAAGAAGCATCTACCTTATCTAAATGAGAAAGAAAGCAAGACAGTAGCATTTCTCAAACGGTGGCATTGATTAATATTAACATAGAGGTTATATTAACAATAAAATTCGTTAAACATGTAATTTGCTTTTAACTGTGGCATTGCATCAATTTTCCAGCGGCATTATTAGAGGGTGTTTGTTTACAGGGACATTTTGGTGTAGGGACTAAAAAAACTCCGTGTCAGTCACATCTAAACCAAACAGGAGGGACTTTTCGGGACTAAAAGTGGGCATTTGGGACTAAAGAAAGAAGACCCCGAGGGAGTCTTTTTGGGACTTTTTCCAACAGTTGCCCCTGCCACGCATCGCACCTTGTTTCTATTAGTTCATTACTAGGGGTAACATGGTCTTTTATCATGTCATTTAATAACCTCTAGTCCATGTTTAGTCTCTGGAACCAAGCAGGTAGGGACTAGGGAGTTTTTAACCAAACAGGGCCATAGATTAACAACAGCTAATGAGTTGCACGGGACAGTGGATGCACCAGCACCATGTGCATCTACCGATGTACTGTGGTCATGCACAGTCTGTTGCAACAAAGAACAAACAACCAAGGAGCATATTTGTGTTGGTCCCAGTTTTGTTATCTTTAGACACCTTTCCCTATGTGAGCGCAACAAATCTAGTCATACTCAAATCTAGTCCCTTCCTTTCCTTTTTGAACTAGTACTTTTGCCCCTTCCTTTCCTCTTTGAACCACGTCCTAGATTTATGCGATACAACTTTCCCCACTACTTTCCCCCATTCCTTTCCTCTTTGAACCACATCCTAGATTCATGCTATACAACTTTCCCCCTTCATTTCCTCTTTGAACCACGTCCTAGATTCATGCTATATACAACTTTTCCCACTACTTTCCCCCACTCCTTTCCTCTTTGAACCACGTCCTAGATTCATGGTATACATGCAGCTAGAGCAATGCATGTGGAGTAAGTAAAATATACCTTAAGGTTCTTGGGGCGTGGTTCGGTGGGCGACGGGACGACGGCGAAGAAGAAGGGTCGGAGGCCCTCCCGCGCCGCCGCTGGGTGGAAAGTGAACAACAGCCGGTCGTGGATTCCCTCCCTCGCCGACGGCGACAGCGTTAAGCCTCCTTCCCTTCCCGGCGAACGGATCCTGCCGGCTCTTTGAGCAGCAGTGAGGGGAGAGAGAGGCCAACGAAGTCTTGTTTAGATCTGGAGAGGGCGAGAGAGTGTGAAGAGAGCAACTACAAGCGCCGAGGATCCAGCAAGAGAGGGCGAGAGAGTGTGAAGAGAGCAACTACAAGCGCTGAGGCTCCAGCGTGTATATATATACTGGAGAGAGAGTGTGAAGCGTGCAAACCCTAGAAAACATTTTGACCAGTCAAAGAATCCTCCTGGCAAAAATTATGCTCAAGTGTAGTTATCGAACCCGAGACCTCAAGTTTGATGAGCGAACAGGCTAACCAGCTACACAACCCTCCCGTTATGTTCAACGAGAGGAAAATAACCTTTTATACATTCCTGCATTCGTGTGACAGGCATGCCGTGTTTTTTTGTGTGTGTGTGTGGGAGTCATTAGAATTTCAATCATAATCGTGCCATGTGGTTTTGGTGGTAAGACTATCCACAGTGGTGCAGAAATAATGCAGCCTTAGTCACCTTACCTCTCTCCATGTAGTACATTGGGTCCCACCAGTCAGAGGGTGAAACAAAAAAATTAATAAGAAAAATTAAAAGCGCCAGCGGTGTATCTTACTACCTCACACATCTCGCTACTGCTCGGGAACACTGTCCAATTGATCCCTCTGTTCGCTCACATACTATTTTAAGTGAATCCTTATTATAACATGCACACAAATTTTGGGCACTTGTATTCGACTTAAGTCAGTGTGCCACCGTATCTCGTATACTTACTACTCCCTCCGTCTAGGTGTAATAAGTCACGTTAGAAGGTGCAACGGGACCAAGGTGCATGCATGTGCGTGTGTGTGTTTAACAGCATGTGTGTGTGTGTTAGAGAGTGCGACAGATCGACCTACTCCTACAGAGATATGGTGTGTAGTGTACGATTTTAGCCGCGAGAGTTGGTGCATCCTCTCGTTTCCGGGCGTGTCCGGTAGGGGCATGCGGACAGCTGCCACGCCCGCTCCTGACCAGCCTGGCCCACCCAAAGCCCCTCCACCGCCTGCGCGCGCTTCCCGCCCGAAACGATCAGCGCCGCTCCAAAGAATCAGTGCCGCATTCATGCCCGGGCAGAGCGGACGCGACCTCTCGCTGACGCAAGAGTGATGGTTGCTTCGTCCGTCCAACCTACTGCTGGGTCTATGTGATTTGATGGCTCATTGATCTTTATTACTGAGGTGATAGGACTGCTGGATGTCCCACGCTTTCGGCGAAAGGAGGTAGTAGATTACAATTTTCTCCATTCTTACAGCGGAGGAGTGCAAGGGCAGTGAAAACACACAGGCTCAGTGATTACATGGCCCACCTCACACTATCACCTGCAACACCTAACTCTTTACATAGTACTCCCTCCGTTCCTAAATATTACTAGATGAGTCCCCGCTCGTTGCCGCGGAACAGCGGTATATCTCTCTGCGCAAAATTATCGATTTCATAGAACTAAAAAAAAATCTATAACCGCATGACAAATGTGGTAGCCAAACTAAATAAACTCCCATCATCATTTAGATCATCCCACATAAGGAAAAAAGATCAGCCATCTCCTACTGCAGAATGGGATTATATTTTTCTTTTTGACATGTTAATGGGACTTAAAAGCTCACTTACATGCATCCTACCGGTGCATGCTTGCATGCAGACATGTTGATGTGATTTAAAAACCACTCACATGCATGTGCCACGGTATTTCTGCATGCTTGCATGTGGCTTAGTGCTGAGCCTCTCAACGTCTAGATCAGACGGCTATTATGACTGATGTAAGGGCATTCTTGTCCTTTTGTAGTTTTGGTGATTGATGACAATGCTTTTGCGGACTAATCGTGTGTATTGAGCTTTTCAGATATATCATGACTAAACACAAGACGATTTGATGCCCCTCAGATATTATAGAAGATGGCCTTTCTCTACGGTTTGGTTCGGTGGAGTTGAGTCATAGGAAAGCTGTACTATTAAGAGGGGGTCCGCTTTGGAAAGGTTTGGGCGGAATCTCATGTACACATTCCCTTCTGCACCGCCTTTCCTCGAGCTCCTCGGAGTGTTCCTCCATCTCAGCTTGTCTATGTGAAATGAAGGCCTCAGTCTTGCTCTTCTCAGGCTAGCGGTAGTACTGCTCTCTTGAGCAGTACTACCGCAGGAGCCAGAGGTAGTACCGGGCTCCGGCACGGTAGTACTGTAGGCTCCCACGGTAGTACCGCTCATCCGAGCGGTAGTACCGTGAGCTCTGGTCTGGCACTGCTCTCAAGCGGTGGTAGGCCTGGTAGTACCGTGCTGCAGCGCGGTAGTATTGTGGCACCAGGCCAAGTTCCGTAGCAGGAGCGGAGGTAGGCGCAGATGTAATTTTTTACATCCGCACCCTTCACGGTAGTACCACACCCTCGGTTGCGGTAGTTCCATGTCGGATTTTTGCACAACTTTTTCTCAGCAGAGGTAGTCACGGATGTAATTTTTTACTTCTGTACCTACCAGGCCTGGCCCGTGTCTGCCTTGCGAAAGTACTGCACGGGGCTGCGGTAGTACCGCTCCTGTGGATCTACCGTGCCCTGTTGGTGCTCCTTTTGCCTGGTCTGGTCTCTGCCGTGCGCATGGTAGTACCGCGGTCCACCACGGTAGTACCGCATGCCAGTGCGGTAGTACCGCGCCCGTGGAGCGGTAGTTCCGTGGGCCGCGGGCTGAGTGGTGGGTAACGGTTGGAATTGTCCCCCCACTATAAAAGGGGGTCTTCTTCTCCAAGAAGACTCACCTCTTCCAACCCTAAACTCCATTGTTGCTCCAAGCTTCATTTTCGGTCGATTTCTCTCCCTAGCCAATCAAACTTGTTGATTTGCTCGGGATTGGGTGACAAGGCCCTGATCTACACTTCCCCCAAGAGATATTCGATTTCCCCCACTAATCCCTAGCGGATCTTGTTACTCTTGGGTGTTTGAGCACCCTAGACGGTTGAGGTCACCTCGGAGCCATAGTCCATTGTGGTGAAGCTTCATGGTGTCGTTGGGAGCCTCCAATTAAGTTGTGGAGATTGCCCCAACCTTGTTTGTAAAGGTTCGGTTGCCGCCTTCAAGGGCACCAATAGTGGAATCACGACATCTCGCATTATGTGAGGGCGTGAGGAGATTACGGTGGCCCTAGTGGCTTCTTGGGGAGCATTGTGCCTCCACACCGCACTAACAGAGACGTACTTACCCTTAAAAGGAAGGAACTTCGGTAACACATCCTCATCTCCGTCGGCTCCACTCTTGGTTATTTCGTGCCTTTACTTTTGCAAGATTATTTGTATTGTATCCATTGCTTCCTTATGTGCTAGTGGTCATTGCATCATATAGGTTGCTCACATAGTTGCATATCTAGACAACCTATTTGTTGCAAAGTTTAATTTGGTAAAGAAAAGCTTAAAATTGTTAGTTGCCTATGCACCCCCCTCTAGTCAACCATATCGATCCTTTCAATTGGTATCAGAGCCTCGTCTCTTTATTAAGGACTTCACCGTCCGAAGAGTATGGTTGACACCAACGACGGTGCGGAGGAGCACTCCGGTGTGAATCCTATCTTGTCTACGGCCGATGGGGGAACCTCGAGCTCACGTGAGGAATTCAATGTGGCTCTAGACACATTGAAAGACTCCAGGATGACCAAGGTTGAAAGCATGTTTACTAAATTTCTAGAAGGACTTAAACTATCCACCTCGCCGATTGTCGGGGGTTGGATGCAACATATGCCAAAGGATGGCTTATCATGGTGGGAGCGAGTAGAACGTCGCCGGTGCCAGGAAACGGGATGAGGCGAAGACATGCACGCCGGCGGATCTTACCCAGCTTCGGGGCTCTCCGAGGAGATAACACCCCTACTGCTGCTCTGCGGGGTCTCCACATGATCACTAAGGCGAAGTGACTACAAGGTTGCTCCTAGAGCTGTATTCTGAAGGTAGGAGAAGGCAAGGCTAGCTCTCTCCTTCCTATATGGTCTGGTCTAATGCTAATGGATTCGAAACCCTTTGCATGGGTGTCCCGGGGGGTTTATATAGGCCTACCCCCCGGGGGTGCAATGGTAATCCAGCTGGGCGCGAGGCCCAGCCGTCTGTCTCTCAGGCCGCCGTCTCCTCCGCCGAATGCTGGGGCCCGCCGACGGGTTCGGTACTGTAGCCGTGCTTCTAATGACGCAGGCTTGGTCATGGGGTCGTGGCAACAGTGCCGCCGTCTATCAGACAATCACTATCGCCATTCCCCATCTTGTCTGGTTAATGGCGTGTGGGGCCCGTGGGAGGGGCCGGCCGACTCTGGGGGAGCCGACTCCCACGGGTCCGTCTTCGGGGCGTATCCGCCGTCTTCTGCGCTCTCGCTGACAAGCGGGTCCCGCTGTCTTCGAGTCATACAGGTAGGTTGTCGTGGCCACAGTGCGCTGCCCACTGTGGCCGAGGTCAGGGCAGGCATGGCAACAGTGCCACGCCATGCTGGTAATCTCCAGCGATATGGCATACTGTAGCCATGCCATCTCCTCGTAGGCAGGGTGTGACGGCCATGTTGTGTCCGTACCCCGCCTCGCCTATCGTGGTGAAGGTAGGTGGCGGGTGGAGTCGCGGGCCGACTTTCTATAGTCGGCTATTCTTGGAGCCGCGTCTGGGACTCGGCTTATCTTGGAGTCGCGTCTGGGACTCGGCTTATCTTGGAGCCGCGTCTGGGACTCGTCTCATCTTGGAGTCGCGTCTGGGACTCGTCTCATCTTGGAGTCGCATCTGGGACTCGTCTTATCTTGGAGTTGCGTCTGGGGCTCAGCTTGAGGGGCACTGCCTGCCCCGATGTCTTGAAAGGTTCTGGGGCTCGGGTTAGCCTACCCGTGGCCCATTACTCCGACAGTAGTCCTCGAAGCTAGTGAGGCTCTGAGAGTGATACGTTGTGGGGCCTCAACAGTTTCATTCTTCTGGTGGTGGAATCTAGGCTATGACACCGTCTTCCTTCGGGCCGACTATTTGGAGTCGGACCCGCAGAGGGCCGTCTGGCTTCATAAAGAGTTCGAAACTCGTGGCGGGAGACCAGGCGGCGTTCCAGATACGCTTCCCCGTAGCCGCCCGCCGCGGTCCTATCGCGTGGCACCACGCGGCGAGGTCAGTCTGCTCACCCACGCGCGCGACGGGACGGGCCGTCAGGCGGGGTCCACCACTACCGCGCCTCGGCACGCGAACGGATCTGTTGCGGCCGTGCGGACGGTTGGGTTTCCCACGTCATTACTGCGCGCAGTAACTTCGTGGGGTAAATCGTGG
>NC_041393.1:155947463-155985875 GCF_002162155.2 Triticum dicoccoides | reverse complement strand
CAAAGTACGCGCGCCCATCTTCCCTGCTCCCCGCCTCCTCTGCACCTTCTGCCCTTCTTCTTCTTCGCCGTCGTGCATAACCACACCGTGGCAACGGCGATGAGCTCCTCCTCCGCCGCCGCGGCTTCTGCTGTGCGCTCCGGAGTGTGGGACGGCTCGGAGGTGGATGACGACCTCATCGAGTTCCTCCGCAAGACGCGCCGCCTCCCCGACGCAAACCTCGTGCGAGCCCGGAGGAAGGCGAGCGGGTCATCTTCCGCTCGCACCTCATGCGCGACCTGGGGCTGCCGGCGAGTGGCTCCTTCCGCTCCTTCCTGGAGTTCCATGGGCTCCAGCTGCACCACCTCACCCCAAACATGGTGGTGCTGCTGGCTGCCTTCGCCACCCTGTGCGAAGGCTTTCTTGGTGTTCTCCCCACCATTGAGCTGTGGGGAGAGTTCTTCTCATCCAAGCTCAGCACGCACGTCGCCGGCGTGCCGGCTCAATGCGGTGCCTTCATCGCGATGCGGCGATCGACCGCCAACAATCCGTTTCCCTCCATCCTGCTGATCAAGTCGGTGAAGATGTGGCAGTGGTCGTACTTCTACGTGAAGAACGTCGCCCCCGACGGCGACTGGGTCAATCTGCCGCCTTATGAAGCCGGCGCACCGGCTGGGAGGCTCCCCAGCTGGTCTCATCGAGTCAAGACGCTGACTCCCGCCGGAGCCGCCGCCGTAGCGCGACTCTGAGTCTCGACGCAGTCGGAGGGCCTCGTCGGGGCCGACTTGCTGGCCGCCTTTGTGGCGCGCCGAGTCCTCCCACTCCAAGGCCGGCCTCATCTGATCAGTCAGATGAGCAACCACCGGGACCCGAGTCGGAGGTGCACCAGGGAAATGCCCCGCGCAGAGGTGGCAAACATGGTGAACCACATCGCGAACTGCGAGCTCGGGGAGGACTGGTAGTTCGGCAAGGAGCCGTACTCGCGCGCCAACCCCCCTCCAGTGGTAAGTCACATCTTTTTATTGATTTGCTTCCTTCATAGCCGAATCCGACTTCTGATCTTCATTGTTTTCTCTGAGTTAGAACCCCCTCATACAGCCTGCACCCAGCGTCACAAGACCGCCCCGCGAGTTCGTCCCCGACCGAGCGGAGAGCGACGTCGACGACCCCGACTTGGGGGTGGCGGCGATGGAAGCCTATGCCGAAGGCGGAGGAGGAGGAGCGGGAAGCAGCCTCAGGCCCTCGGCCACCTTCGCCGACTGGCCTGAAGACGACGCCGAAGGGGAAGTCGTCTCGCGCCACTAGCCAAGGGTCGGCCCGTCGGGCGCGGGTTCCTCCGCCGGCTTGGCCGGCCAAGGCGGCGCGAAGAGGCGCCACGCCGGGCCGAGCTCGCTCGGCGGCAAGCCGAAGAAGTTCAAGGGGGCGGCCGCCGCGACCAAGCAGGAGGAAGCGGCCGCGAAGGCCGACCGCTTCCTCAGGGAAGTGAGGAGGCCGCCGCTAGTCTCTGCGTAAGTTTTTTCACCTTTGTCTTTATTTTCCTCCGTTGAGTCTTGTCCGAGTTCTTCTTTTGCACTTTCTCTTTTTATCTTTTCTTTTTCCTCAGGGCTCCCCTTACCCTTGAGAGGATCGCCGTCCCCTCCGTCATGGGGTCGGCAGAGACGTCCGCCAACACTCGGCGGGGTGACCCCGTCGCCGACCTCCGGGAGGCGACGGAGCGAAACGCGTGGGAGAAGCGCGACGAGGAGGAGGCTGACCGCCTGGAGAAGGCGGAGGCTGAGAAGGCGGCGGCCTTCGCCCAGAAGAAGCTGGAGGAGGCCGAGGCCGCCATTGCAACGAGGCGGCGAGCCGGAGAGGCCGGGCACCGCCAATCGGCGTTGCTCGTCACCCAGCTGTCCTCTGCACTGCCGCCTCCGGAGTTCACGGGGCAGACTGGCGAAGCCGGCGCCGAGAACCCCATCGTGGAGAAGGAAAGCGGCGAGGCCTCCATGTCGGACACACTCGTGCCGCCACCGCCGTCTAGGAGTGGAAAACAGCTGGCGGGCCCGCCAGTGCCGCCGACTGAGGACGAGGCCGTGGTGACGCTGCTCCTTCAAGTCGCCTCGCCAGCGTGCCGCTGTCTCGAGAAGGAGACTTCGGCGCCGCGGCCCTTGGAGCTTGGTGCCGCCAGCTCGGCCATCCCAGACGCCGAGGCGACGAGTGCCGCACCCATTGGGTGGGTGCGCGGAGGCGGCACGGGTCCGCTGAACCAGGCGCTTCTGGACGTCCAGGCGAAGCTGCGAGCCGAAGGCGACGCCCTCCAGAACTGCACCAGGGCGCATTTGGCATCGCGAACGGCCGTCCGGGTATGCTTTTTCTTTGATTCTTGTCTTTCTTGCTCTTCTCTGTGGGGGCGCGCCAGCGTACCCACTGGGTGTAGTCCCCGAGTTTCGGGCCGGCTGCTGAGCAGGCGGCTCGGAACTCCCTCTGGCGAGTTCCAAGTATTTATCTTTGTCTGAAATTTTTATTGCAGGAGTATCACAACCTCCGCGCCACTGCCTTCAACCGCAATGTTGACGAGTTGAGCAAGCGGACTGCCGACTTGATGGAAAGCCGGAGTAAGTTCTTCTTCTTCTTCGCGGGGGCGCACTGGCGCACCCGCGGGCTGTAGTCCCCGAGATTCGGGCCGACTGCTGAGCAGTCGGGCCGGATCTTCCTAGCGATCTTCTTTCTTGACGACTTCAACGTCTCCTTCTTTGTTCTTCTATTTCACGGGGACACGCTGGCGCACCCGCGGGCTGTAGTCCCCAAGATTCGGGCCGACTGCTGGGCAGTCGGGCCGGATCTTCCCGACGATCTTCTTTGCTGACGACTTACTCGTCTGTTTCTTTCGTTCTTCAGGGCCAACGCCACTCTTCAGGAGCAGCTGGGCGAAGTCAACACCGCCTTGCACGTCAAGGGGGAGGAGTGTGGCAGGCTTGCCGCGGAGCGCGACCTGCTGGCTGCGCAGCTGGCCGAGCAGAAGGAGCTGCTCAAGAAAGCGCAGGACAAGGCCAAGAAGAAGGAGGCTGCTCTCCTGGCCGAGTTCGAGAGCGAGCGCTCCTCCTGGACTGACAAGGAGGCGATGCTGACCTCCGGCTTCCATGAGATCAAGGACATCGTCGACGGTGAGTTTCTTTCTTTGAGTTTCCGACTATGTGTCAGGCTGACTTCTGATTTTTTGACTTGCTTCTTTTTTGTCTTGGCAGACTTCTTCCCTGGCCACTCGCAGGCAGTCCCTCTGGCCGTCGAGGCTGATCGTGAGGCATGGAGGGCGAACGGTGCAGAGATTGCCGCTAGCGCCCCCAGACCGTCGACGAACAGCTTCTGAGCATCGAGGCCCGTCTCCGTCCGGCCCATCGGCTGATGCGCCGGCTTCAGCGTGCCGGCGCCCAGGCGGTTGCCACTCTGTGGCCAGACATGCCGGCCCTGCGCACCGCCAGTCGGACCTCCGACTGGCTGGAGGTCGCAGCTGGCTGTCTTGAGGCCTGGAAGGGTTCCTCGGCCCGGGCCGGAGCGCGCCGGGCCTTGGAATTTGTCAAGGCATGGTACCCGGGGCTGGACCTGGACCGGCTGGCCGCGTTCCGGTCAGAGGCCCAGGCCGAGCTGGAGGCTGTGGAGGGTGCCCTTGTCGAGCGTGCGGCGGCGATCGCCGACTACACAGACACCAGTGTCTTCGTCCCTGAGCGGGCTGCAGGCGGCAAGGAGGTGCCGCCAGAGTGGTTCGGGATGAACCCAGAATATGACGAGGACTCGACAGAGGTGATTGACTCCAGCACCGAGGAGGAAGGCGAGGCGGAGGACGAAGGCGAGACGGAGGCGCCAGATGGAGCAGGCGACCAGCCTCAGCTCGACCGCGCCTCTAGCAACAAGCCGCGTCCGACCGGGCCGACTGCCGCTGGCGGCGATCAAGCCGAGACTGCCTAGCCGGCCGCCCCGGCGCCTGACACCGCCATCTCCTCTGACCCTCCGAACCCGTCTGCTGCTCCCTAGGCTGCCTTCTGGCTTTATTTTATCTGTTCTAGAAAGTCTTTGAGGAACTTGTTAATTTGCACAATTCCACCCTCGGGGTGTATTTTGAACTTCTGTCTGAAGATTCGGCCAAGGGCCTATGCTATGTAAATATTAATCCGAGTTCTATCTTTCCTTGCTCATTGCTCCTTTGGCTTTTTCCTTTGCCGCCTTCCCCTAGTTGCCGCCTTGTCAGCCGGACAACCGCTCTGTGGACTGCCGCTGGACCAAATGCCTGGCTACTTTGGGGAAAGCAAGTACTTGCCATTCATTGGAGTTTATTTAACAAGTTGGATAGAAAGCGGCAAGCCGACTACTCGCGAGTCGGTTTGTGAAAGGGGGCTGGAAGCCGGCTTAAGCTATGCTAATGCTTTTAGGTCCTTAGCCATTTTTCGTGTGAGCGCCCATTCATCCTTACCCCTGCCCACCAAACAGTCGCTCTGCGAGCTGCGACTTCTGACAGGAGATGGCTTAGGCATCGCACACTACTTGTCCAACTTCAGGAAACATTTCATAGCGCAAGACGGCGAGTCCCCGGGCCGACTAGTCGAACCCGGCGCCAAGCGGCATAGCGAGGAGTAGCATACTCGAAGGCATAATTTTTATCATACAGATAATCAAAAGGGGCAGTCCCCGAGCTCGTCTCGGGGGGCCCGAAGTCTCAGTATTTTAATACAAAGGGGTAGCGTGGTACATACTGCATCAACTGTAAAATCTTCGGAGGAGATTTGCATTCCATGGTCGTTCTGACTCTTTGCCAGAGTCGTCTCTCTTGCGTGCTCGGGGCTTCTAAGCGTCGATCAGGTAGTAGGAGTCGTTGCCCAGCACTTTGCTGATAATGAAGGGGCCTTCCCAAGGTGCCGACAGTTTGTGCTGGCCGGCTGTCCGCTGGATCAGCCGGAGCACAAGGTCGCCCTCTTGGAAAGATCTTGGCTTGACCTTCCTGTTGTAGTATCGGCGCAGGCTCTGCTGGTAGATGCCGGACCTGCTGAGTGCCAACAGCCGGCCCTCTTCCAGCAGATCGACGCCGTCTTGACGTGCTTCTTCTGCTTCCTCCTCGGTATACATGGTGACTCGCGAGGAGTCGAACTCTATGTCCGTTGGGATGACGGCTTCAGCACCGTAGACGAGGAAGAAAGGCGTGAAGCCGGTTGACTTGTTTGGAGTCATGCGCAGGCTCCAGAGGACGGCTGGCAGCTCCTCAAGCCAACAGCCGACCGAACGCTCCAGTGGTTCGACCAGTCGAGGCTTGATGCCAGACAGGATGAGGCCATTTGCTCGTTCCACCTGGCCGTTTGACTGCGGATGGGCAACGGACACTAAGTCCAATCGGATGCCCTGCGTCGCGCAGAAACGGGCCAAGGCGCCTTTGGCGAAGTTTGTGCTGTTGTCGGTGATGATGCTGTGTGGTATGCCGTACCGAGTCATGATGTCGGCGATGAAAGTCACTGCAGTCGGACCGTTCAACTTCTTGATGGGTTTTGCTTCTATCCACTTGGTGAACTTGTCCACCGTGACAAGCAGATGAGTTAGGCCGCCTCGTGCCGTTTTGAATGGTCCCACCATGTCCAGGCCCCAAACTGTGAAGGGCCAGGCAATGGGGATGGTCTTGAGCGCGGAAGCCGGCTGAAGCGGCTTGGAATGGAACACCTGGCACCCTTTGCATTTTTGGACTAGTTCCTTGGCCTCTTCTAGGGCAGTCGGCCAGAAGAAACCATGCCGGAAGGCTTTGGCGACGAGTGCTCTTGAGGCCGCATGGTGGCCGCACTCGCCTTCATGAATGTCTCTGAGAATCGCTTGGCCTTGTTCTGCCTCGACGCAGCGTTGGTAGACACCACTGACACTGCGCCTGACTAGCTCTCTGTTGACTATGGTGTAGGCTGCCGCTCGGCGTTGCACTTGCCGAGCCAAGATTTCATCAGCAGGCAGCTCTCTGTTTATTAGGAATTTGAGGATGGGCTGGGCCCATGAGGGTGCTGCTATTTCTTCAATTTCCACTATTGTGAGTTGGACAAGGGCGGCTAGGCTGGGAGGCGGCGGGTTGGAGTTCGCGGCCGCTTGCTGGATCAGTGAAGTCCCCGGGTTGACTGGCGCAGTCCCTGGGCCGAGTTCTGGAGGCTTCGGGCTGACTGTCGCAGTCCCCGGGCCGGGTTCTGAAGTCCCCGGGCCGGCTTCGACTGTGGCTTTCTTGGAGCCGTCTGTAAGAGCTCTCGTGCCGTCTGCTGGTGCTCTTGAGTCAGATCCGACTTCTTCGGGGGGAGCTAGCACAAAGATGGATTCTGATTCTGGGGAAGGCTTGATAGACGGCTTGAGGAGGCACTAAAGGGCGACGCCGGATGGTATCGCTTGGCGGGTGGAGCCGACTCGTGCCAGGGCGTCTGCTTGGTCGTTGTCATTTCTTGGCACGTGAAGGAATTCACACCCCTCAAAATATCCGCTGAGTTGCTGCACCAGGAAGCGGTAGCTCGCCATGTTTGCATCTTTGGCGTCCCAGTCGCCAGACGACTGCTGGACCACCAAATCGGAGTCGCCATAGCACAGGATCCGGCGGATGCCAAGCTCTTTGGCAAGCCGGAGCCCGTGAATGAGCGCCTCAAATTCGACGACGTTGTTGGAGGCGGCGAAGTGGATCTGCAGTGCATACTTGAGCTTGTCGCCCTTAGGGGAGGTGAGGACGACGCTGGCTCCCAAGCCGGTGCGCATCTTGGAGCCATCGAAATGCATCCGCCAATGGGTGGAGTCGGGCGCTGGTGGCAGGTACTGGGTCTCAGCCCAGTCGACGAGGAAGTCGGCCAGTGCTTGTGACTTGATGGCGGTGCGGAGCTGGTAGTAGATGGTGTAGGGAGCCAAATCTATGGCCCATTTGGCCACTCGGCCCAAAGCATCTCGGCTTCCAATGATCTCGGCCAGTGGAGCTGTGCAGACCACAGTGATTGGGTGCTCTTGGAAGTAAGGCTTCAATTTCTTGGCGGCAAAATGCACGCCGTAGCACATCTTCTGGTAGTGGAGGTAGTTCTTCTTGGAGGTCGACAGTACCTCGCTCATATAATATACCGGTCTCTGGACAGGGAGTGCCTTGATCTCGGCGGGGAGGCAAGTCGTCGTTTTGTCGTTGCGGCGCCTCCGTGCGGCAGCCGGCTTTGTTCTGCGCGGCAGCCGCTTTGAGGAGCCGCTGGACTCGCTCCGTCATCAGGCGGCGCTCTTCGCCTTCAAAGTTGTCTAGCTCGTCCGCCGCCGCCTGGGCGGCGCAGATGTTCTCCGCGGGCGTGGCATATACAGGGCGATCAGCCCCGAACAGGTTGGCGATGGCCGCGCCGCGTTGCCGGACCGCGCCTAGGCGGCTAGGCCCAGTCGGGGCCGGCGAGCCGCCCACAGCGTGATCCATCTCACGCTGGTAGGCTTCTGACAAGCGTCTCATGCTTGCCAGCTTCTTCGCGCCTTCGATGAGCTGAAGGCGGCGTGCCTCTAGCATCTCGGCATCAGCGTCCTCCAGAATGGGCGCAGTCAGGTCTCGCAGAGCCGCGTCGAGTGGGTCGTGAGCTCCCTCACCGGAGTGCTCGCCATGACTGATAACGAGCACCTCCGTGACAGCGCTTCCGCCGCTCTCCTCGTGAGGAAGCGGCTCGTTGTAAACCACCACATTGGTGGGGAACGTGTCGAGCGACACGCTGTCGGAGTCGACCAGCATCGGGTCGGTGGAGCCGACGGACTCCAAGTCCACGGCAGGCTCGCCGGCGACATGGAGATGGTCGAGGAGGCCCGCGAGGAGGCTTTCGGGGCCACCCGTGCCTGCGTCGGATGCAGGCTCGTCGGAGATGCAAACCTCGCCAAGGATATCGGCGAGGCAGCTCGCTGCGCAAGCGTCGTGGATGCCTTGCAGTGCGTCGGGGCAAGCGCCATCGGGCGTGCCGGGCTAGCTACGGTTGCTGGGGAGGAAAAGGGTTCCTGTCTAGAGTAGGTCTCCGGACGACGGTGCACCTCGCCCCATGGTGGGTGCCAAATGTCGGGGGTTGGATGCGACATATGCCAAAGGATGGCTTATCATGGTGGGAGCGAGTAGAACGTCGCCGGTGCCAGGAAACGGGATGAGGCGAAGACATGCACGCCGGCGGATCTTACCCAGCTTCGGGGCTCTCCGGGGAGATAACACCCCTACTGCTGCTCTGCGGGGTCTCCGCATGATCACTAAGGCGAAGTGACTACAAGGTTGCTCCTAGAGCTGTATTTTGGAGGTAGGAGAAAGCAAGGCTAGCTCTCTCCTTCCTATATGATCTGGTCTAATGCTAATGGATTCGAAACCCTTTGCATGGATGTCCCGGGGGGTTTATATAGGCCTACCCCCCGGGGGTATAACGGTAATCCGGCTAGGCGCGGGGCCCAGCCATCTTTCTCTCAGGCCGCCGTCTCCTCCGCCGATTGCTCGGGCCCACCGACTAGTGGGCCCCGCCGACGGGTTCGATACTGTAGCCGTGCTTCTAATGACGCAGGCTTGGTCATGGGGTCGTGGCAACAGTGCTGCCATCTATCAGACGATCACTGTCGCCATTCCTCGTCTTGTCTGGTTAATGGCGTGTGGGGCCCGTGGGAGGGGCCGGCCGACTCTGGGGGAGCCGACTCCCACGGGTCCGTCTTCGAGGCGTATCCGCCGTCTTCTGCGCTCTCGCCGACAAGCGGGTCCTGCTGTCTTCGAGTCGTACAGGTAGGTCGTCGTGGCCACAGTGCGCTGCCCACTGTGGCCTAGGTCAGGGCAGGCATGGCAACAGTGCCACGCCACGCTGGTGATCTCCAGCGATACGGCATACTGTAGCCATGCCATCTCCTCGTAGGCAGGGCGTGACGGCCATGCTGTGTCCGTACCCCGCCTCGCCTATCGTGGCAAAGGTAGGTGGCGGGTGGAGTCGCGGGCCGACTTTCTATAGTCGGCTATTCTTGGAGCCGCGTCTGGGACTCGGCTTATCTTGGAGTCGCGTCTGGGACTCGGCTTATCTTGGAGCCGCGTCTGGGACTCGTCTTATCTTGGAGTCGCGTCTGGGACTCGTCTCATCTTGGAGTCGCGTCTGGGACTCGTCTTATCTTGGAGTCGCATCTGGGACTCGGCTTGAGGGGCGCTGCCTGCCCAGATGTCTTGAAAGGTTCTGGGGCTCGGGTTAGCCTACCCGTGGCCCATTACTCCAACACCGATGAAAGTGGGTGAACCCACTAACAAGGTGATGGATGCTACCTCCGACAAGGGGGAAGCTAATAGTGAAAAGGGTCCTTCTACTAGTGGTAAAAATGGCTCCGGCATCTTTTCCCATGTGGAACCTCCAACTTATGGTGGACCGATTCCCTCTACTCATTTAAATCATGCCGGTCCTCCTCCTAAGATTGTGAAAAATGAGGATTTTGATTCTTGGGTGTATCGCTTCAAGCGTCATTTAAAGCATGTGAATACTAATCTTTGGAGAATCATTGAAGAAGGTTTCTATCCACATGACCCAAGCAACTTCATCCCTCGAGAAGCCGTGGATAATCAATTCAATGAGAATGCTCTCGTCATCATCCAAGAAGCAATTCTCCCCAAAGATCTCCCTCATCTTCGACCCTACGCCACGACCAAAAATGCGTGGCAGTGCGTTGTGTCTCTCTATCGGGGAAGCACAAGCATTCAACGCTCCAACTATGAAGTGGTGCAAGATGAAGCCGATGAGTTTGCTATGAAGGAAGATGAAGAACCTCGTGAGCTCTTTCGGAGAGTTACCAAACTTGCGGTCATGCACCGAGATCATGTGAGCAAGGACACGGATCACAATTGGATCAAATGCAAGTTTCTCAAGGCCATGATGCCCTACAACAAGGCCATGTCCTCCGTCATTCGTCAAAGACCGGACTTCCACTCCATGACCTCAAGTGAAGTGTTGGATGAGTTCGTTGCAATGAGCATCTTGGACAAGACCACCGATAACGCGGTGCTCCGGTCTCAAAGAGCAAAGAAGCCCAACCTTGCCTTGAAGGCCAAGGTTATTGTGGAAGAAGAGGAATAAGAGGAAGATGAGGAGAGCAATCCCGAAGATACAAAATATGATTATCACGAACACATGGCTCTCGCTTCAAGGCAATTTTGGAGCAAGAAGAACTCAAGACCCAATTTCAACAAGAACAACTCGAGTGGCTTCAAGAGCAATCAACGAGTTAGAACTTGTTTCAACTGTGGCAATGTGAGCCACTTCATTGCGGATTGTCCTTACGAGAAGCGGGAAGACAATGGTGGCAAGCTCATCCGGAGAGACAAAGCCAAGTCTTTCCCAAACAAGAACAACTTCACCAAGAAGACTCCTACTCGAGGGTTGGTGGTTCAAGAGGAGTACCGTGAGGATGACGATGATGATGAAGATAGTGAAGCAATGGACATGGCATCAGTTGCCATTGCCACAACTCCCTGGGTGTCTCTCTTCGATTCACCCAACGAGAACATCACCGCCAAGTGCCTCATGGCTAAAGCCACCAACAAGGTAACCCCCAACATCAAAACTACCATTATTCCTAATCCTTCTTTGATGGTTGGGATTGATGATGGTAAGGGGTCTAATGAGGAGGTAAATGATTTTGAGTCCTTTATGAGTAAGCTCAAGGGCAAATCCAAGAAGCACTTTGTTGCTCTCTTGGAACAACTTGGTGAAGCCAATGACATGATCGAGGCTCATGAAGAAACCATCTCTAAGATGGAAGGTCATAGTCGTGACTATGCCGATGAGATATCGGATCTCTCTAATGCTCTTGAGGAAGAGTGTGGGCATCGTTTGGCTCTTGAGGAGTCACAAAACGATGACCATGCCAAGTTAAAGAAAGATCTCGATCATGCTCTTGTTATGTCTTGTGTGCTAACTTCCGAGAAGGCTAAACTTGGGGTTGATCATGCTAGACTAAAGGAGGAGTTTGATGTGCTTGACAAGTCCCACAAGGTCTTGAAGGGTGCTCATGCTAACCTCTAGGGGTCCCTTGCTCAACTCCAAGTTAAGCTAAGCAAGGAGAAGGCCACCTTTCCTCACTTAATCTTAATTGATAATGCAAATGCTACTAACCCGTGTTGTGAGCATGTACATCTTGTGGAGGAGAATGCGAAGTTGAAGGAACAACTCGAGAGAGGCCTTGTGTCATGCATACAAGGTGAGAAGAACCTAAATGAACTTTTGAGCAATCAAAAGGAAGTTGTGGCAAAGGAGGGAGTTGGGTTCACACCCAAGTCCAAGAACAAGAAGAAGAACGAGAATAAGAATGACAAGACCAAACAACCTCCCTCTCTTAAGCAAACTTTTGTGAAGGAGGGAGAGGGTGCTCCTAAGGAGAAGAAGAACAATGCTAAGAGTGGTGATGCCAAAAAGGGCAAATTCACCTCTCCCAACAAAGCCAGCGACTTTAACCCTTCTTATGTGTTGTGCCTTGCTAGTGATGGGCATGTTTATGCTAAATTTGTTGGTTCTTCTTATGAGTACATTGAATGGTCTATTTGGGTTCCTAAGACCCTTGTTACTAACATCAAAGGACCCATTACTCAATGGGTACCTAAAACCAAGCATTGATCTCTTGTAGGTGTTTGCTTCCGGTGGGGGATCATGGTTGCTCGATAGTGGAGCAACAAATCATATGACCGGGAGCAAGGACTTGGTGGTGGACGTGCAAAAGATTCCATCTATGCCCACCAATGTCGAGTGGGGTGATGCTTCACATTCTAAGGTATTGGGTCTTGGCAAGGTTGCCATTTCTCATGATCTAACGATCGAGAAAGTCATGCTTGTTGAGTCCCTTGCATACAATTTACTTTCCATTCGTTAAATTGCACTCATGGGTTTTGCCACTTTCTTTGACATTGATACTGTGGCCCTCTTGTGGAGCAAGACTCTTAAAGTAGCCTTTGTTGGGCATGTCGAGAACGGTCTCTATGTGATAAACTTTTCGGAGCGACCCACTAAGACCGCGACATGCCTAATGGCTAAAGTTGACGTGGGATGGCTTTAGCATCGCCGTTTAGCCCACGTCAATATGAGATCTTTGCAAAGTATTCTCAAAGGGGACCATGTCCGTGGACTAACAAATGTTAGTTTTGCCAAAGATCGTGCTTGCAGTGCTTGTGTTGAAGGAAATCTCCATGAGAAGGCTCACCCTCCCACAACCATCATCTACTCGAAGAGACCCTTGGATCTCCTTCACATGGATCTATTTGGGCCTCCATCTTTTGATAGTCTTGGAGGTAGAAAGTATTGCTTGGTGATTGTGGATGATTATTCAAGATACACTTGGGTATACTTCTTCAAGAGGAAGAGTGAGACTCAACAAACCGTCATCGACTTTGCAAATGAAGCTCAACGTCAACATAATGCAAAGATCTTGAAAATAAGAAGTGACAACGGCACCGAGTTCAAGAACTACACCTTGGATGAGTTTCTTAGTGATGAGGGGATCAAGCATCAATATGCTGCTCCATATACCCCTCAACAAAATGGTGTTGCGGAGAGGAAGAACTGGACGTTGATGGATGCGGCAAGGACCATGATGGCGGAGTTCAAGTCTCCATACAACTTTTGGGCCGAAGCCATCAACACCGCATGTCATGCATCCAATCGGCTCTATCTCCGCAAAGGCTTGAACAAGACTCCTTATGAGATACTCACCGGCAACAAGCCCAATCTCAAATACTTCCGGGTGTTCGGGTGTAAGTGTTTCATTCTCAGAAAGGGTGTTCATTTGTCTAAATTTGAGGCTAGACCTTATGAGGGCATATTTGTTGGTTATGCTACAAACTCTCATGCTTACCGTGTCCTCAACAAGTCCACCGGACTCATTGAGGAGACGTGTAACATGGAGTTTGACGAAAATAATGGCTCCCAAGTGGAGCAAAGTGGTACTTATAATGTAGGTGATGAAATTCCTCCCCAAGCCATAAGAAGAATGGGTATTGGTCATATTCTACCCATTGAGGAACCCCTTGTGGCCGAAGGAGAAGGACAATGCTCCACTCAAGTGGAGCCATCACCTCCCCAAGACCCACACGCTTCCGAACAACAAAGTGAAGGCCCTCAACCTCATGAACAAGACCAAGGGCAAGATCAAACTCAAGATGGTGATGATCCACCAAATGATGCCCAAGGTCAAGTTCTCCCCCTCGAGCAAGTTCAAGAGCAAGAGCAAGCTCAAGATCTCGGACAAGATTAAGATGGCGCTCAAGATAATCAAGTTGATCCTCCTCCTTCCACATCCGAGGAGGAATTAGAGCGTCGTGCCGTGAAGATTGTATCCAAGCTCACCACCAAAGGCCATCTCATGGAGAATGTGGTTGGAAGCCTAAGAAAGGGGGTAAGCACTCGTAGACAATTAGCAAACTATTGTGAACATCACGCATTTGTCTTTTGTGTTGAACCCCAAAAGGTGTATGAGGCACTCGAAGATTCGGATTGGCTAAATGCCATGCATGAAGAACTCAACAACTTCGAGTACAACAAGGTGTGGAGGTTGGTGCCAAGGCCGTAGGGGAACCATAACGTCATTGGAACCTAGTGGATTTTCAAGAACAAGCAAGATGCTCATGGGAACATCATTCGCAACAAGGCAAGATTGGTAGCACAAGGCTACTCCCAAGTCGAGGGTATCGACTACGGTGAAACCTTTGCTCCCGTTGCTCGCCTTGAATCCATTTGTTTGTTGATTTCTTATGCTTCCCATCATAATTTTAAGTTACAACAAATGGATGTGAAAAGTGCTTTTCTTAATGGTCCTATTAATGAGTTGGTGTATGTCAAGCAACCCCCCCGTGTTTGAGGATCCTTACTTCCCGGATCATGTGTATCAACTCGATAAGGCACTCTATGGCCTTAAACAAGCCCCACATGCATGGAATGACCACCTTACCGAGTTGTTACAAGATCGTGGATTTGAAGTTGGGCAAATCGACCCCACTCTTTTTACTAAGAAGTTCAAAGGGGAGTTGTTTGTGTGCCAACTATATGTTGATGATATTATCTTTGGTTCCCCTAACAAAGCTTTCAATGAAGAATTTGACGCTCTCATGACCTCTAAGTTCAAGATGTCTTCGATGGGAGAATTGAAGTTCTTCCTCGGTTTTGATATCCAACAAAGAAGGGAAGGTACCTTCATCAACCAAGCCAAATACACTCAAGACATGCTTAAGAGATTCAAGCTAAGTGATGTCAAGCCGGCTTCTACTCCAATGCCTACCAAGTGCCAACTTGACATTGATCCCAATGGTAAAGCGGTGGATCAAAAGGTATATCGCTCTATGATTGGATCCTTGCTTTACCTTTGTGCATCTAGACCGGATATCATGTTGAGTGTGGGTATGTGTGCTCGGTTTCAAGCCGCACTGAAGGAAAGCCATTTTGTGGCGGTCAAGCGAATCTTTCGATATTTGGCTCATACCCCAAACTTTCGCCTATGGTACCCAAGAGGAGCAAACTTCAAGCTTGAAGGATTTACGGATTCCGATTGGGCGGGAGACAAAGTGGATAGGAAGTCCACTTCCGGAGGGTGCCAATTTCTTGGTTGCTCTTTGGTGAGTTGGTCTTCCAAGAAGCAAAGTTGTGTGTCTCTCTCGTCCACCGAAGCGGAATATGTGGCGGCCGGTAGTTGTTGTGCACAAATCTTATGGATGAGGCAAACTTTAAAGGAATATGGTGTCATTTGTGACAAACTGCCTCTTTGGTGTGACAATGAGAGTGCCATCAGGATTTCTCTCAACCCGGTGCAACACTTCAGGACGAAGCATATTGAGATTCGGTATCACTTCATCCGGGATCGCATTAGGCGAGGGAAGATCGAGCTCAAGTATGTCAACACTCATGATAACCTTGCAGATATTTTCACGAAGCCCTTGGATGAAGCAAGATTGCGCAAGTTAAGGCATGAGCTAAATATCATTGATTCTAGCAATGTGACTTGAGCCTGTGCACACCCCTCCTCACTCTACTTGTTGTCTAGTCTAGGTGTAGGCATGGACATAGGGGGAGTGTTGTTCTCTCAATGAACACTTCCTCCCCCCGTTATGCACATATTAATCAACTCTTTCACATTAGCCATTTTTTATGGTACTTGTGCTTCAAAGACGAGTTTTGGTCATGGACCCAAGGATAATTCTTCGCGGTGCCATACCAATTAACTCAAATATAGGTGGCTCCGGCCACCGCCCTTCCTTGGAGAAGTTGTTTTCTCTCCTGTGTTGGTTGGTGTTTTCCCGGTGGGTGTTTTGCTTTTGTTCTCCTTCTTCTCTCTTGCCTTCTAGCTCTTCCTTGGTTTACGGTACTACCATGGTGCGCCACGGTACTACCGCAGGAGTTGGTGGGTCTCTCCAAGTGCGTGGCCCTCTAGGGGCACGGTACTACCGCTACTTCTGCGGCAGAATTTTTTTACTACCGCTGAACGAGCGGTACTACCGCCCAGCGTGCGGTACTTCCGCCCGGGTGGTACTACCGCGATGACCCGCGGTACTTCTGCGCCCGCGCGAGCAGGTGGGGGTTAAGAGCGGGACAGGGGGAGTTCTAACTCCCCCATGCCCATTCATCTCTTTTCCCCACCCCGTCTCTCTCTCTCCTGACCAAGAACGGCGCCGGAGGCCTTCACCGGATCTCCGTCTCCGGCCGCTCTTCTCGGATTCCGACCGGTGGGATCGCTCCCCACCTCGCCCTCTTGCCATGGACCCAGGTTTTTCCCCAAGTACCTCTCGTTTCTGTCCTTCCTTGTGCTTCTAGGTGTTGGGGAGATGCATGTGGTGTTCTTGAGTTTTTTGGCTAAATCTGTGCTCGTGGGATTCATTGTAGAGTGGTAGAGTAGTTGCATACTCTTTGGATAGTCAAAATAGTTCCGTTTGATCAACGGTAGTACCGAAGTTGTCGTGCGGAGGTTCTAGATCCAGATCCGCGTCGTCAGTGGCGGTTTCTCATTCCGTGCGGTACTACCGCTCCTCTTGGAGCAGTACTACCCCAGCCTCTTCTGGATCTGATGCTCCGCGATACTTCCGCACCTTGGTGTGGTACTACCGCTGGGCGTCCGAAAGTAAAAAATTACTTCCGCCCCATGCGCGGTACTACCGTGCTTCCCTTGCACGGTACTTCCGCGGTTGGCGTGAATGCAATTTTTTACATCCGGAACCCCGCCCGGTACTACCGTAGATCATCTTGCGCCCTTTTGTCTTTTGTCCAAGTCGCATGTGTTTGTGTTTTCTTTCGTTTGGTTTTTGATTCGTTTTGTTCCCGTGCGTGTCTTTGTGTCTTTGTGTCTAGGTGGTGGCTCCGGTTTTCCTCGTCGCTCGAATCCCAGCCATGACACAGGGTCAAAGCGTCTGCGCAACCCAGATGATGTTCCAGAGGGGTCTTCTGCTGCTCCCCAACGCAGGACCAAGCACACCGCCAGCAAACAGAAGGAGCCCGTCTTGGGCATGGATGAGATGCCCCTGGCAGAATTTGTCATTCGAAGGAAGCTCAATCCCTATGTGTCTCCCCGGTCTAGCACGCGAGGCAATGAACTCTTCTGGAACAAGCAGCAGAATCTGATCTATATGGATGTGATCAAGGCCAAGCAGAATCACTATGTTGAAGTTCACTGGATTGACATGACTCACATGAGGCAGGAGAAGCACCGTGGGTACTTTGGAGATGCCTTGGATCTTGTGGAGCAGTTCAACATTGAACACATTCTCACCTTCCACAAGGATTTTGATCCAGAGATCATTGCATAGTTCTTTGAGTCGGTGCACTTCGGCGTCAATGCAGAGAGGACCATGACTTGGATGACTAATGGTCGACAGTTGTCTGCTACCTGGAAGGAGTTCATGGAGTTGCTCCTTATTCCCGATGAAGGACTCGACACACCAGTTGGAGTTCGCCCTCATGCCAACTCTGACTCTGCCACCAAGAACAAGCTCATGCCATACCTTGTGGAGAAGACGCTTCCTAACAAGAAGAAGGTGTGGGTGCTCAACCCCTTCCTTGACATCATGCACAGGCTCTTCCGGAACACGCTCTTCCCGCACATTGGTGACATGGGACAGGTGCATGCTTACCTCATTGACATGATGCTTCTTTGTGAGGAGGCCCGTCAGGCTCAGACTCAGCAACTTGATGTCTCACATATCATGTGGTGTGAGCTCCAGTTCACCGTGTTTAACCGTAAGGTCCCCATCTATGGGCCTTATCTGTTTTACCTGATTTCCAAGACTTGGGAGAAGCTCCTTCCCAATGAGGAGTTTGAAGCTCTAGGCTGGATTCGTCATGAGCCCATCAAGCTACGCATCAAGCCCCAATGGGCTAACACCACCACTGCTGCAGAGGCTGCCAAGATGGCTGTTGATGAGGAGGATATTGAGGAGGAAGACGCTGCTGAGGATCGTTCTGCGTTCACGCCTCCCTCTGCTGAACCTTCTTGGGCAAAGAAGCTGAAGGACAAGATGAAGAGGCTGTTCTGCTTGCAGGTTTAGGGTCAGTACAAGGCCCATGTTGCTCAGAAGGAGAGTCGCCGTCGCGACATCAGGATCTTAAGGGCTTGCGGGGAGGACGTGGCCAGCGGCTCTGAGAAGCACATCACCCTAGAGACTGCCTGGATGGCGAAGCAGAGCTACTGTTGGACCGATTCAGAGGAGGAGTATGTTCCTGCTGCGGAGTCTGGCAACGATGAGTCATTTTCCGCCTGAGCTACCACCTGTGTTGTAGGTGACCTCTCTGCCTTTTTGGTGTCTCGATGCCAAAGCGGGAGAGAGTGTAGGATTTGCGTGTCGTGTGTTTCGTCGTTTGCTTTGCTTTCCTTTGTTGAACCTGCTTGCTTTGGTTTGGTTTTGCTCGTGAGATTCAGTCTATCATATGGTGTAAGACATATGCACTCTCTCATTATCTCCTTATTGAGCTTGTGCTTATCATGCTATTCATGTTATGCTCATTTCATCTATAGTGTCAGCCTTACTATTGCAAGATATGCTTTGTTTCTAAAATATAGGGGGAGTGGTGCTCCTAGCATTCGTGCCGTGTAGTCCAAAGCACTTTACCCTCTAGCACGAATCTAGGGGGAGCTCATCTATATTTTAGAAGTTGTGGGGTTTGCCTGTGCTATATTCATTTCATTTGTGCAAATCCCGTATTGTCATCAATCCACCAAAAAGGGTGAGATTGTAAGGGCATTCTTGTCCTTCTGTAGTTTTGGTGATTGATGACAATGCTTTTGTGGACTAATTATGTGTATTGAGCTTTTCAGATATATCACGACTAAACACAAGACGATTTGATGCCCCTCAGAGATTATGGAAGATGGCCTTTCTCTACGGTTTGGTTCGGTGGAGTTGAATCGTAGGAAAGCCGTACTATTAAGAGGGGGTCCGCTTTGGAAAGGTTTGGGTGGAATCTCACGTACACATTCCCTTCTACACCGCCTTTCCTCGAGCTCCTCGGAGTGTTCCTCCGTCTCACCTTGTCTTTGCGAAATGAAGGCCTCAGTCTTTCTCTTCTCAGGCTAGCGGTAGTACTGCTCTCTTGAGCGGTACTACTGCAGGAGCCAGCGGTAGTACCGGGCTCCGGCACGGTAGTACCATAGGCTCCCACGGTAGTACCGCTCATCCGAGCGATAGTACCACGAGCTCTGGTCTGGCACCACTCTCAAGCGGTGGTAGGCGCGGATGTAATTTTTTACATCCGCGCTCCCCGCGGTAGTACTGTGCGGCGGCGCGGTAGTACCGTGGCACCAGGCCAGGTTCCGTAGCAGGAGCAGAGGTAGGGACGGTTGTAATTTTTTACATCCGCACCCTTCACGATAGTACCGCACCCTTGGTCATGGTAGTTCCGTGTCGGATTTTTGCACGACTTTTTCTCAGCGGAGGTAGTCACGGATTTCTGTGCCTACCAGGCGTGGCCCGTGTCTGCCTTGCGGAAGTACCGCACGGGGCCACGGTAGTACCGCTCCTGCGGATCTACCGCGCCCTGTTGGTGCTCCTTTTGCCTGGTCTGGTCTCTGCCGTGCTCACGGTAGTACCGCGGTCCACCGCGGTAGTACCGCATGCCAACGCGGTAATACCGCGCCCGTGGAGCGGTAGTTCCGTGGGCCGTGGGCTGAGTGGTGGGTAACGGTTGGAATTGTCCCCCCACTATAAAAGGGGGTCTTCTTCTCCAAGAAGACTCACCTCTTCCAACCCTAAACTCCATTGTTGCTCCAAGCTTCATTTTCGGTCGATCTCTCTCCCTATCCAATCAAACTTGTTGATTTGCTCGGGATTGGGTGACAAGGCCCCGATCTACACTTCCACCAAGAGATATTCGATTTCCCCCACTAATCCCTAGCAGATCTTGTTACTCTTGGGTGTTTGAGCACCCTAGACGGTTGAGGTCACCTCGGAGCCATAGTCCATTGTGGTGAAGCTTCGTGGTGTTGTTGGGAGCCTCCAATTAAGTTGTGGAGATTGCCCCAACCTTGTTTGTAAAGGTTCGGTTGCCGCCTTCAAGGGCACCAATAGTGGAATCACGGCATCCCGCATTGTGTGAGGGCGTGAGGAGATTACTGTGGCCCTAGGGGCCTCTTGGGGAGCATTGTGCCTCCACACCGCTCTAACGGAGACGTACTTCCCCTTAAAAGGAAGGAACTTCAGTAACACATCCTCGTCTCCGTCGGCTCCACTCTTGGTTATTTCGTGCCTTTACTTTTGCAAGCTTATTTGTATTGTATCCATTGCTTGCTGATGTGCTAGTGGTCATTGCATCATATAGGTTGCTCACATAGTTGCATATCTAGACAACCTATTTGTTGCAAAGTTTAATTTGGTAAAGAAAAGCTTAAAATTGTTAGTTGCCTATTCACCCCCCCTGTAGTCAACCATATCGATCCTTTCAACTGATTTACTTCATCTAACGCTACGTAAATTTTGATGATGTGGCTGAAGGAGAGGATAGATAATTCCTAGTAGTGGGGGCTAGCTATTACTAGTAGATAAGTCTTTGTAGAGATTCCACTAGGTGAACTACATGCTGAGCAAAATGAATGAATCTACACTTAAAATGCATCTATATACATCCGCATGTGGTTAATGGTGAAATCTCTACAAAGACTTATATTTAGGAACGGAGGAAGTACTAGTATAGTACTAGTACGTACTGTAATTTATCAGCGAGATAAATTTGTACAATGCTATGAAGCTTCCAGCTCCTGTTACATGTATCTTGCGTCCAAGGTTGCCCGTTGCAACATTTCATCAAATACAAAGGAGACTAACATGCATGCTATTGCATCTCAATGATTGACAGATCAGAGCAAATATATACTCCCTCCATTCCAAAATAAGTGTCTCAACTTTGTGCAAACTTTAGTACAAAGTTGTACTACTACTAAAGTTGACACTTGAAAGTGCGTTATATCGACTAGAGGGGGGGGGGTGAATATGCGATTTTGATGAATTCTTCACTGAGGAATTTGCCGGTGAGGAAATTCCTTAGCGAAGAACTACTTGCAGCGGAATAAGTACTCAGAAGTAAGCATGATAGAATACACACATGGTCATCATGATGAAATGAAGACAAACACAGAGTACAGAATGCGCAAACACAGGATAACACAAGATGAAGACAAACAGACCGAAGAAATTGAACTGAGGAAATTGAGAAAGTCTTTAGTCAAAGTCTTCAAACACAGATATGAACAAACACTCAACACAGTAATGAGGAAATGAAAGAGTTGAGGAAATAGAACCAGTAAGGTTGGTGAAGACAATGATTTGGTAGACCAGTTACAACTGTTGTCTCAGTTGTACATCTGGTTGGAGCGGCTGAGTATTTAAACTCGAGGACACACAGTCCCAGACACCCAGTCACTGAGCATGCAGCTCAGGACACCAAGTCCTCACCGTATTCTCCTCGAACTAAGGTCACACAGACCTCGTCCAATCACTCGTGGTAAGTCTTCAGGCGACTTCCAAACCTTCACAGACTTCGGTCACTCATCCACAATTCCTCTTGGATGCTCTAGACCACGACGCTAACCGTTTGGAAGAAGCACAGTCTTCAAAGGTAACAAGCATCAGATCCACGCAGGATCAATCTCTTCAGTGATGCTCAATCACTTTGGGTTTGTGGGTGTTTGGGGTTGGATTTTCCTCACTCGATGATTTTCGCTCAAAGTCCTCGGAGGATGGGTTGCTCTCAGATGACAACTGTTAGTTTCTCTCGGAGCAGCCAACCAGCTAGTGGTTGTAGGGGGTGACTATTTATAGCCTAGGGAGCAGCCCGACATGATAAGACATAAATGCCCTTCAATGATATGACCGTTATGTGGATAAGATATTTTGGGAGAGCTGGCGCGTAGCACAGCAATGATCGGAAATTTGACTCTCAAATTCCTCAGGGCTATCATGTTCCTCACTGTGTAGGAAATCTGCACTAGCGAATTCCTAACTCCTCAGTCAGAGCAAATTCCTCAGCGACTAGAAGAACTTCGTCTCTGTCTCTGAAGAAATTGACTGAACTGTATGAGATTTCCAATGGCTTCACTCGAAGGGATTGGTAGGTGTAGGATTTTGAGTTGAGCATCACATGGAAATTTTTCCTTAGTATTTCCTCGACCCCCTTTAACAGTACGGTGTTTCCTATGACTCAAGAAGGAGAAAAACAAAACTATGAAAACGGAAGTCTTCAAGCTTCATATTCCTCGCATGTATATCAAGTCTTCACGGACACACCAATTTCTTCACTTTCAAAGTCTTCATGAAAGTCTTTAGAAATACCAAAATCTTCAGTCGAAGATATTCATTTTTAGGGGTCGACTTTCTCTGTAAATATCAAACTCCTCATAGACTTATAGACCTTTGTACACTCATAAACACATTAGACCCTTAACCTATAAGTCTTCAATACACCAAAATCACTAAGGGGCACTAGATGCACTTACAACACTTATTTTGGAACAGAGGCGGCTAAAGAAAAAGCAATCCATGCAGTCCCTAGCCCTTGAACCGTGAACCCTGACCAGGCTTCAATTTGCTGGCAATGTTCAAGCTTCCTAATAAATGAAGTTTGCAACCTTTTGACCATCGGATCATTTTGTGCAGTTTCACCAAAATCAAGATGAGCATCCCTGTGGCAAAGAAATTGAAGAAGCGTGATTAGAATAAGATTACTAGGACTAGTTGATGAGACATAAACTCATCACAAATACAGTAAGTAGAAGCCAGTAGAAGCCCATATAATAGACCCGCTTGAAGATTAACTCAGATTTCTCCCCCTTTGTCATCGAATGACCAAAAGGATCGAAACTGTGGACTAACGCCCCTGAATAATATCAAGTCGATGGAGGAGCGCCAGCGTTGCCGGGGTCGGTTGTCGTAGTAGGGCCTGCCGCAGTGTTGTCGAAGTCTTCATTTTCATCAGTGTCGCGCGATGAAGAATAGGAGCTGGCCACCAAGGAAGGAACCTTGACCTTCTTGAATTTCTTTGGTGGAGGTGCAGACCAGTCAAATTCTTCCTTGAGACCCATGTTCTTCAGATCTTCGGCGCTGTAGATATGAGATAGAACAGCCCAGGTACGGTTGAAGGTTTCATGGAGGTAGTATTGTTTTTTCTTCACAGCATTGTGGGTTGAGGTCATGTTGTAAAGAATGGAACCAAACTGACACTTGACCCATTTATGATTGCGATCAACTTTCTGATGAAGACTGAGGAGTAACTCACGATCAGTCATCACCCTGGGTGCTGTGGCTTGAGGAATTTGCTTGGCAGAGGTGTTGGCGGCAGAGTCATGTGTGGCAGAGTCAACATTGGTGGAGTAGGATGCACCCTTGCGAAATTGACCATCCAATGGACGAATGCCTTCATCTATCACAGCAGTTGCCTTGATTTTGTCATTAGCTGAGGAAAATGTCTGTTTGAGGACTTCAATTGGAGGCAAGAAACTGCCATGGTTCAGAGTATCAGCCTTGTAGTTGAGTGAAGACCTTGTCCTGATGAATTTCATAATCCATGGCGCATAAGGCTTCAGCTCAAACGGTGACATAGCAATATTTGCTAGAGTCCTCATGAAGAAATCATGAAAGTTGACGGGAACGCCATGAACGATATTGAAAAGCATATTCTTCATGATGCCAACGACTTCTTCATCATTTGAGTCGTGGCCTTTGATAGGACTCATTGTCTTCGTCAGAATCCGATAGACAGTCCATGGCACATACAGTAATTCCTTGACGAGGAATTTGGTATGAGGAGCTTGCCGTGGCTTCAAAGGCTTCATCAGCACTTGCATGTAATGATTTGTAAGCTCTGGTTCATTGTAGATGCAACGTGCACCATCAAGGGGAGGACTGAGTGGGAGGACACGAAGCAATTCAGTTGCTTGTGCCTTGTAGTGAGTATTTTCTGACGTCCAGTCCAGCACCCATGAGTTCACATCTTCAGAATTTCCTGTGATGTGCAGCGTCACATAGAATTGAAGAATGAGTTCTTCATTCCAATCACATATGTCAGTGCAGAAATTCAGTAATCCAGCTCCATGAAGAACACTGAGGACTGGCTCGAAGCACGGCAGAGATTCATGTCCACGTGAGGAATGTGTGCATGATCGAAGACTTTGTATTTGTCGAATAGTACAGACGAATAGAAATTTGCTTGACTAGCAGTCCAGAAATGCCTCTTCCTTATGCGAGCAGGATCATAGGGATTATAGGCAGTGAAGAACACATGCTCGTTGAAGAAATCAGCAGCCTTGAACTTCTGCTTCTTTGAGAATGGATCCTTTGGCTTAGGCACATGAGTGTCAGTGAGTTGCATCACAACCTCAGGAATCACAATCTCTGGTTCTTCAGGCTGAGGAATTTCTAGTTCCTCTTCAGTGGCAGTCTGCATGTTCAACGTATCAGCAGCCGCAGTTTCTTCAGCACTAGTGGCTGGAATTTCTTCATGCACAAACGAGGTGGGATGAGTTTCTTTAGAGCCGAGTTGAACTTTTGGTGCGGGGGACTGAGGTATCTGCTGTAGTGGGGTGAAGTGTGGAGAATTGGGATGCTGACTCTCCCAAAAGTCATCATTCATCACAGGCGTGGTGCATCCAATATCCACGTCTTCATCTTCAATTTCTTCAACGCCAGCCTCTTCTGCTGTGAACTGAGGCATTGGCGAGGAAGCAACAGGTGTTGAAGGGATCGCATCCACTTCAATTTCTTCATCAATCTGTTCTGACGAAGCAGCAGAATGATTTTCTTCATCAGATCCGCTAGGGATCACATATTCTTCACCATAAGGAACAAGGTCCTTAGATGGCATGGTGGAAATCGGAACAACATCAATGGGATTCTGAAGTGAGCTGGTCATATGCTTCATTTTCTTCGGAGCTGAAGAATCTGAAGCAGATGATGCTTTCCTTTTCTTCACTGCAGCCTTTTCTATAGCCTTGGTCTTCCTCACATCTGATGTAGATGGTAGGGTAGGAGTTGGGATAGGCGCAGGAGGAGCTGAGGAATCTGTCTGTATTTCCTCAGGCGCAACTGATGCAGTTGCCCTAACTTCTTCATTTTCTTCAGGCGCACCACTAGTGGATGCCCTGGCAGTTTCTTTAGCGGCTAGAATGGAGTCATCAGCCCTGGAACTAGTATTTTCTTTAGCAGTCTGAAAATCATCAGCGGTGCTGGCATGTTCTTCAGTTTGCTGAGCAGAGGCTTCAGCTTGAGGAATTTCTTGTTGCGATGGTGCTGCAACATTGGTGAACTTCTCAGTTAGTTTAATGAACCTGACTTTGGCTCCTTGCCAATCAGCATAATAAGCGTTGAAATCATTACCCAGGGCTTTGATTTTAGACTGGATCATGAGGAGTTCTGTCACGCCCAATATGCGACCCTATCCAAAAGGAACTCGAAGGTCCCACCAAGGATAGACCCGCATATTGAAATGCTTTTGCAAGGTGGATATCATTACATCAACATTACATAATAGATGGGGATACATACATAAGGCATACAATGCCACACGAATACATCATCACAATACATAAGAGCAACATCCGACTACGGATGAAACATAAACAGAAACTCAAACGACATCCACCCTGCCAGCCTAGGCTGCCGACCTGGAACCTATCCCCTGATCGAAGAAGAAGCAGAAGAAGAACTCCAAACAAGCAAACATCGCTCTCGCGTCATGATCATCGCGAAACCTGTACCTGCAACTGTTGTTGTAGTAATCTGTGAGTCACGAGGACTCAGCAATCCCATTACCATGGGTATCAAGACTAGCAAAGCTTAATGGGAAAGGAAGGGGTAAAGTGGTGAGGCTGCAGCAGTGACTAAGCATATATGGTGGCTAACATACGCAAATAAGAGCGAGAAGAGAGCAAACGGAACGGTCACTTCCCGGACTCCGCCGAAAAGAGACCATCACGGCTACACACGCGGTTGATGCATTTTAATTCGGATCTGGTGTCAAGTTATCTACAACCAGACATTAAGAAATTCCCATCTGCCTATAACCGCAGGCACGGCTTTCGAAAGATTATACCCTGCAGGGGTGTCCCAACTTAGCCCATGATAAGCTCTCGCGATCAACGAAGGATATACCTTCTCCCAGGAAGACCCGATCAGACTTGGAATCCCGGTTTACAAGACATTTCGACAATGGTAAAACAAGACCAGCAAGACCGCCCGATGCGCCGACAATCCCGATAGGAGCTGCACATATCTTGTTCTCAGGGCAACACCGGATAAGCGAAGCGTACAGGAACCGACATAACCCAAGTTGCCAAGGGATGGCCCCGCACGGTGCTCTAGTTTGGACCAACACTTAGACAAGCACTGGCCTGGGGGGGGCTGTAATAAAGATGACCCTTGGGTTAATTACTCCCAAGGGAAATATAGGTGGTGGTGAGGCAAATGGTAAAACCAAGGTTGGGCCTTGCTGGAGGAGTTTTATTCAAAGCGAACTGTCAAGGGGGTCCCATAAATCACCCAACCGCGTAAGGAACGCAAAATCCGGGAACATAACACCGGTATGACGGAAACTAGGGCGGCAAGAGTGGAACAAAACACCAGGCATAAGGCCGAGCCTTCCACCCTTTACCAAATATATAGATGAATTAGTAATAATATAAGAGATATTGTGATATCCCAACATAAATCCTATCCACCATGGAGCAATCTTCAATTTCACCTGCAACTAACAACGCTATAAGAGGGGCTGAGCAAAGCGATAACATAGCCAAACAACAGTTTGCTAGGAAGGGTGTCAAAGGTTAGAGGTTCATGGCAATTTGGGATGGCATGATAAACAGGTAATAGGTAGCGCAGCAAAGCGATAGAACGAAGCAACTAGCATAGCAATGATAGTATCAGATCCAGGGTAGCGGTCATCTTGCCTGAAATCCCGCAAGGAAGAAGAACGAGTCCATGAAGAAGACAAGCGGAAGTAGTCGAACGAATCCTCACAATCGCAACATTACCAGAACTAAGAAGCAACACCGGAAAGAAATAAACAACATGGTAAATGCACAAGCATAAACATGGCATGATGCACAATCAAGTATGATGCATGTCCGGTTTAAAGAGGCATGGCATGTCAAACTGCAACACACAATACTACAAATTAAATGGAGCTCAATATGCAACGAGTTGCATATTGACAAAACACCACATGCAATTATTTAGTTTGATCTCGGTTTTGTACCCAACAATATTAAATGTTATTAGCATGGCAAGGGGGTGAAACATAATGAAACTACCTATCTAGGCAAGTTTAAATGAGGCCGGAACAACAAACAACAATTCCGAAAAATCCCCATGTGCATATTATGAATTTGGTACTGTTCTGCCCTAAACACAATTTTATTGTTGTTAAACAGGAAAATAAAGTGGACCATGTTAATCTAGGCATTTTTCCACCCCATTTACATATAAAGTTTATTAAAATTGGAGCTACGGTTATTTAGTTATGAACTAAATCATTTTAGCATGGCATTATGCAAAATAAACACAAACAACATGTTAAACATTTTTAACATAGATGAAAGTGGCATATTGTTAATCTACACAATTTTCTGAGCATTTTACATGTATAAATCATTTTAATCCGATGCACTGTTTGTGAGTTTTTATATGCATGAAATCTAGGGGGTTTTCTGTAAAACAGGCAGCCTCTGGACAAATTAGCAAATTCGCACGCAGTTAAAAAACATTCATTGGGCTGAATCTGGTGTGCATTGGGCGCTCACCATGGGCCTTGGCCCGGTTCGGTGGAGGCAACAGGCCGACAGGGCAAGCGGGCCGGCTGGATCTGGCTGCTGGCGACGCTGGGCCGCGGTCAACGCGCGTTTGGACCGGTCGAGCTCCTCTCGCTCGATGCAGGGAAGCTGCGGGCGGCGCCTGGAGGTCGACGGCGAGAGGGGAATCGCGGGGAAGGCGAGGGACGACCGGGATCCGCCAGATCCGGTGGTGGGGAACCCATTCCTGGCGACGGCGAGGACCACCGACGACGGGCGGAGCTCCATGGCGTCCTGCAGAGTGGAAGGGAGAGAGAGATCGATGAGAGAGATAGGAAAACAAAGAAGGGAGGAGAAGAGGAAAGGTTCGGGGCACTGGCCTGGAGGGCGAAGGTCGCCGGCCGAGCTCGGGGCCGCCGGCGGGACGGTCCGGGCGGAGGCGGCGAGAAGGCACGGCGGCGGCGGGTCCGTGGAGCAGGGCTGCGCGAGGAGGCGGAGCATCATCGGGTGTGCGGGGACTCGGGCCCTGGCGGCAGCGAGATCCGGGCCCAGATGGGCTCAGAGGGGCTTCCCGCGGGCCTGGGCGGGCTGCGGCGAGGTGGGACGGTCCGGGGAACAGGTGGAGGCCCCTGGTTGGCTCCAGGCGGCTGGGAGGCGGCGCGGACCAATGGGAGAGCGCCACTTGGCGGCGGGGAGACGATGTGGCGGCGCCAAGTGGCGAGGAGGGAGCGGGTGGCGCGGAAACGGAGGTGGGAGGCGGCGGAGACTGCGAGGAGGAAGGGGAAGCTGCGGCTGGGGGTTAGGGGAGGCTAGGGCCTGCCCAAAATGGCATGGGAGGGGTTTAAATAGAGTAGGTGCTAGGGTTAGGAGGGGTTTGGGGCGTTTCGGAGCCTCGGATCACCATCGGAGGGCTCTGGATCGGAGGAGGGTTTAGGTGGGCTGCAGGTGGGCTGAGAAGAGGGGTTGGGCTAAGAGAAGAGGAGAGAAAGAGAGGCCCGGCAGTAGTTTCGGAGACCGAAACGTCCGACGATTAAACCGGCAACGGTGCCGCTACGGATGACGGTTGGGCTATCAAACGGACTCCGAATGCGATGAAATTTGGCAAGCGGTCTGTCTACACAATAATAAGACCGCATCACAAGTTGCAACCCATTCCAAGAATATTTTTATGCCACTTATACAATAATATTTCGGAGGTGCCGCGGGCGCGTGCGAGTGTGGTCGGGCTCAGAACGGACAACAGAGAGGACCGGGGAAACCCGGACGGATGCAAGTTTTGAAAACATGCGGATGAAATGCAGATGATGACATGAGGCGAGATGTATAACAAGAACAAAATGCAAAACAAACGACAAAACCCAACCACGAAGGAAATAACATATAGCAACTCCGGAAAAGGCAAGAGTTGGAGTTACGAATATGGAAAGTTGCATCCGGGGCGTTACAACACTCCACCACTACGAGAGGATCTCGTCCCGAGATCTAGGATGGCACCAGAGGGAAAAGGAAGAGGAAGAGAAGAGGTAAAACTAAGTTGCTTCTTCGACAAATGAGTGAAACCATGAACCTTGAGAGGTTGAGCAATATAAAAGAAAGAGTACAACAGAGATGAACAAGATTGCAAACAATCTGTTAGAAAAGAGGAACAAGGAACATTACGAGAACTTGAAGGTTGCCAAGACATGAATGACGAGCACAATGGACAAGAAGGAATTGAAACCACTCTGGTTGAAACGAGATAAGAATGAATAAGAATGATATAATTTTGACAACACTCCGACTGTAAATTGAAGAAATTGAACATGAACTTGACAAGATGAGAGGATACTTGATGAAATCAACACCACATTGCCTCCAGAACTATTGAAGGAATGGCACAAGGGGTAAGAAGGATTTCAGACAGCACTCCGATTGAAACGATAGGCAAAACTTGATAAGATGAAAGAACTTGAATGAGAACACAACACTCCGGTTATATGGATAAGCACGAAAAGATCACGATCCTCACAATTCGAGATGATGAGCGAAGAGAGCAACATCAAATTGCCTCCGAAAGAAGGAATAGAAGATAGATCATTGGAATAACAGAATGGAGGAGAAAATGCCAACTTCTGCCACAAATGAGCTTGGAAAGCACCTTCCAAGAAGGTTATAATGGAGTTGTTGGAAAACCAACAACGAAAAGAATAAGCTTGTAGTGGGCTTATGGAAAACATCTCAAAATTATGAGGTGACAACCGGCCACTAACGGAAACAATTGCTTGCTTGAGAACAATGAAGAGATGAAAAACCTCTTTCACCGAGAAGGATATGGAGAAAGCTTGGATCATCGATAAGCACCACAAATAGCAACATTCCTTAGGGAAGGCTTTAGGTGAAATCTAACCCAAGATAACTCCAACAAAGAGATTGATTGGTCGAAAAGATATCTTGAACGAAGAGAAAATGATGGATTTAATTAACTCATTCCTGACAACTTGTGAATCATGAAGCACGAGGAGAAATTGCCAAGGATGACATAACACATCTCAAAAGATAAGGTAGAAAGGATTGCACTTCGGAATGCAAGATGAATAATGCTTGAACACCTCAAAACAAAACATGTGTTGAGCACCATGTTTATTTTGAAGTATGGCTTGACGGATCATAACTTCGAGAGAAATCTTGAAGAACAATTGAAGAATGAAAAGAATCCTTGACGAACCACCATGTAGAGCCTCAATGAAGAACTCCGGTAATAAAAGAATGATCAAACGAAAGAGAAGTTGAAAGAACAAAGTGAGCCTTGTGATGATTTAGATGGAGCTTCACGACGATAATGCGGAAAACTTGGAACTCCGGAAATATGGATGAACAACACATAGCTGAGAAATTGGTAACACGAACAAACTCCGGTAGAAAAGAATTAGACACTTGGATAAAACACGAATAAGAATCACGTTATGCTTATCCTCATCCAATTTAATGGGTGACGAATGGATTTGGCATGCAACTTATTCCTCTTGAAAAGGATTGAGAAATGACATATAGCAAACTTGAGAAGGTCTTCATGAACCGCCGGTAGGATTGAAACAACAAAAGAAACGAGTGAATTGATACGATAACGAAGGAAGAGAAATCTTGAACGAACCACCGTAAGAATTGTAAATGAACATAGCAAAGGCACAATTCACCGGGAAGAATTGGAAAACGAATGAAGATACTTGAGGGGATTTAAATACAAGAGAACGAAGAGATCACGAGCTGATTAGAGACCACTTGAGTGATGCACCGGTAAGATATGGAGAAGGAGAGCTAAAAGCTGAGAATGAATAAACCCGAAATGATGGCCTTCGTAGGAATAAAATGGAAAGAACTCACGAAATACTCCGGATGGGTGAAAATAATTCCCACACTCGAAAACAATTATGAGAGGATGTCATCAAGCTTGAACTATGCATCTTTGGAAGAACGGGTAAGGATTTAAGAGGAACTCTTCTTCGGTCTTCACCTGCTGAAAATGATGATGAGAACCACCAAAATTACTGGGATACTCCGGGAGAATGAAAAAGAGGAAGGGTTGAACCAAAGATGAAAAGAATTTGAAAACGACCTTGAAGAAGGCATGCGACTGATGAAAATTCATTCTTACGTCACACTTAAAAAGGAATTTGAGAATAACTCCGGGAGAATTAGAAGAGTCAGGTAAGATCGTGGGAAAAGACCTGTGGGTTATGGGCCCACTCAAAAGAAAACACCGTTGAACAATTTAGAAGAGAGATTGCACCGGTTGAATTAAATGGCTTGAATGAGATAATAATCTCCAAATAGCTTGAACGGATTGAGAATGGAAACACGAGTCTTCTGAGATATCTTCAGCACTCCAGAACAAATGAATAGCCAGAGGTGAGTGATTGAGAGGTGCAACGGCATGAGAAAGCATTTGACACGAGGAAAGGAATATGATCAACACTGAAAGCTTGGAATTAATCCACCGGAGAAGAAACAACAATGAAGGACGATGAACTTGAAGCTCATGAGCATCTTCACAAGGGATCACCGGATCAGAACATTGATTGAAAAGAATAAAGAGACTTCACATGAGTAAATGGATACTTAATTAAAATATATGAGACCCTGTAGAAAAGGGTGGGAGGCGGGAAAACAAAGGCAACTTGGGATGAACGAAAAAAACACCGTTGAGAAAACTTAGAATTGATCTTGCGGATGGGGAGAATGATGGGATCATCTCGAAGAGAAGCGCACCAGTTGGAAAAGGATTAACATGACAACCTCAATGATCAAAAAGGATTAGTATTCACAAAGCAATAAGAGAACACCGTTTAGGAAAGGTATGGATTCAACATTTGACTCCAAAGCAACTCGAATACCACAAATAAAACAAAAACAAAGGATTTGGCTTGCAGAATAAGCCGGAACAAATACATATGATAGAGATTTACCCAATCCCATATCAGGCATCTGTCAGGAAAGATATTCTAGGAGCTACTTGAATTCCCACCTATAAAACTCCCAAAACTTTCTGGTTATGCAATCTGGTGTTGGGGATACAGGGGAAGCAATATATCTCACCCAAACTAACAATCCCTACATCCAGTTGTATCCATCCGTCAACACATAACCAAGAAAACTCCGGAAATCGTGTACCTCAACCTTCGAAAAGCATCCGTTATACGAGTTATGGCAATACTCCCGAACTCCCCAGTACTGGGTGGCGTCGAGGTTATCTCACCAACAACTGCATAACAGAGATTTTCGATGTCGGCAAAACTCAGGTATTCCAGACCTGCAACGATAAAATTGTGACGATAACACCTCGGAGCTCAACTCCCCGGGTCAATGCCACATAATAGACTGGAGGCACCAAGAACAATGTTCTCGTCACAAAACCATCAAAACGATTCCAAGATACCCGCGTGATCCTAATTTTTTTTAGTGAAATTTGAGGAGAGGAAAGTCAAAACATCTACGTCAGGAGACCTCACTAGAGCGACGAAGGGGCTGAGGAGTAAAAAGAATCCTACTCTCCGATATATATAATCCTAAGACTCAAAAATAGTTTTCTTCTAGACTCAACAACGACCAACAATCAAGGGCGCTCCTATGGTCGGTCAAGGCTTTGATACCAACTTGTCACGCCCAATATGCGACCCTATCCAAAAGGAACTCGAAGGTCCCACCAAGGATAGACCCGCATATTGAAACGCTTTTGCAAGGTGGATATCATTACATCAACATTACTTAATAGATGGGGATACATACATAAGGCATACAATGCCACACGAATACATCATCACAATACATAAGAGCAACATCCGACTACGGATGAAACATAAACAGAAACTCAAACGACATCCACCCTGATAGCCCAGGCTGCCGACCTGGAACCTATCCCCTGATCGAAGAAGAAGCAAAAGAAGAACTCCAAACAAGCAAACATCACTCTCGTGTCATGATCATCGCGAAACCTGTACCTGCAACTGTTGTTGTAGTAATCTGTGAGTCACGAGGACTCAGCAATCCCATTACCATGGGTATCAAGACTAGCAAAGCTTAATGGGAAAGGAAGGGGTAAAGTGGTGAGGCTGCAGCAGCGACTAAGCATATATGGTGGCTAACATACGCAAATAAGAGCGAGAAGAGAGCAAACGGAACGGTCGCCAACTAGTAATGATCAAGAAGTGATCCTGAACTCCTACTTACGTCAAACATAACCCAAAACCGTGTTCACTTCCCAGACTCCGTCGAAAAGAGACCATCACGGCTACACACGCGGTTGATGCGTTTTAATTCGGATCTGGTGTCAAGTTATCTACAAACGGACATTAACAAATTCCCATCTGCCTATAACCACAGGCACGGCTTTCGAAAGATTATACCCTGCAGGGGTGTCCCAACTTAGCCCATGATAAGCTCTCGCGATCAACAAAGGATATACCTTCTCCCAGGAAGACCCGATCAGACTCGGAATCCCGGTTTACAAGACATTTCGACAATGGTAAAACAAGACCAGCAAGACCGCCCGATGCGCCGACAATCCCGATAGGAGCTGCACATATCTCGTTCTCAGGGCAACACAGGATAAGCGAAGCGTACAAGAACCGACGTAACCCAAGTTGCCAAGGGATGGCCCCGCACGGTGCTCTAGTTTGGACCAACACTTAGACAAGCACTGGCCCAGGGGGGCTGTAATAAAGATGACCCTTGGGTTAATTACTCCCAAGGGAAATATAGGTGGTGGTGAGGCAAATGATAAAACCAAGGTTGGGCCTTGCTGGAGGAGTTTTATTCAAAGTGAACTGTCAAGGGGGTCCCATAAATCACCCGACCGCGTAAGGAACGCAAAATCCGGGAACAAAACACCGGTATGACGGAAACTAGGGCGGCAAGAGTGGAACAAAACACCAGGCATAAGGCCGAGCCTTCCACCCTTTACCAAATATATAGATGCATTAATAATAATATAAGAGATATTGTGATATCCCAACATAAATCCTGTCCACCATGGAGCAATCTTCAACTTCACCTGCAACTAACAACGCTATAAGAGGGGCTGAGCAAAGCGATAACATAGCAAAACAACGGTTTGCTAGGAAGGGTGTCAAAGGTTAGAGGTTCATGGCAATTTGGGATGGCTTGATAAACAGGTAATAGGTAGTGCAGCAAAGCGATAGAACGAAGCAACTAGCATAGCAATGATAGTAGTGAGATCCAGGGTAGCGGTCATCTTGCCTGAAATCCCGCAAGGAAGAAGAACGAGTCCATGAAGAAGACAAGCGGAAGTAGTGGAATGAATCCTCACAATCGCAACATTAACGGAACTAAGAAGCAACACCGGAAAGAAACAAACAACATAGTAAATGCACAAGCATAAACATGGCATGATGCACAATCAAGTATGATGCATGTCCGGTTTAAAGAGGCATGGCATGGCAAACTGCAACACACAATACTCCAAATTAAATGGAGCTCAATATGCAACGAGTTGCATATTGACAAAACACCACATGCAATTATTTAGTTTGATATCAGTTATGTACCCAACAATATTAAATGTTATAAGCATGGCAAGGGGGTGAAACATAATGAAACTACCTATCTAGGCAAGTTTAAATGAGGCCGGAACAACAAACAACAATTCCGGAAAATCCCCATGTGCATATTATGAATTTGGTACTGTTCTGCCCTAAACACAATTTTATTGTTGTAAACAGGAAAATAAAGTGGACCATGTTAATCTAGGCATTTTTCCACCCCATTTACATATAAAGTTTATTAAAATTGGAGCTACAGTTATTTAGTTATGAAATAAATCATTTTAGCATGGCATTATGCAAAATAAACACAAACAACATGTTAAACATTTTTAACATAGATGAAAGTGGCATATTATTAATCTACACAATTTTCTGAGCATTTTACATGTATAAATCATTTTAATCCGATGCACGGTTTGTAAGTTTTTATATGCATGAAATCTAGGGGGTTTTCTGTAAAACAGGCAGCCTCTGGACAAATTAGAAATTCGCACGCAGTTAAAAAAACATTCATTGGGCTGAATCTGGTGGGCACTGGGGCGCTCACCATGGGCCTTGGCCCGGTTCGGTGGAGGCAGCAGGCCGGCAGGGCAAGCGGGCCGGCTAGATCTGGCTGCTGGCGACGCTGGGCCGCGGTCAACGCGCATTTGGACCGGTCGAGCTCCTCTCGCTCGATGCAGGGAAGCTGCGGGCGGTGCCTGGAGGTCGATGGCGAGAGGGGAACCGCGGGGAAGGCGAGGGACGACCGGGATCCGCCAGATCCGGTGGTGGGGAACCCATTCCCAGTGACGGCGAGGACCACCGACGACGTGCGGAGCTCCATGGCGTCCTGCAGAGTGGGAGGGAGAGAGAGATCGATGAGAGACAGAGGAAAACAGAGAAGGGAGGAGAAGAGGAAATGTTCAGGGCACTGGCCTGGAGGGCGAAGGTCGCCGGCCGAGCTCGGGGCCGCCGGCGGGACGGTCCGGGCGGAGGCGGCGAGAAGGCACGGCGTCGGCGGGTCCATGGAGCGGGGCTGCGCGAGGAGGAGGGGCATCATCGGGCGTGCGGGGGCTCGGGCCCTGGCGGCAGCGAGATCCAGGCCCAGATGGGCTCGGAGGGGCTTCCCGTGGGCCTGGGCGGGCCGCGGTGAGGGGGGACGGTCCGAGGAACAGGTGGAGGCCCCTGGTTGGCTCCAGGCGGCTGGGAGGCGGCGCAGACCAATGGGAGCGCGCCACTTGGCGGCGAGGAGACGATGTGGCGGCGCCAAGTTGGGAGGAGGGAGCGGGTGGCGCGGAAACGGAGGTGGGAGGCGGCGGAGACTGCGAGGAGGAAGGGGAAGCTGCGGCTGGGGGTTAGGGGAGGCTAGGGCCTGCCCAAAATGGCATGGGAGGGGTTTAAATAGAGTAGGTGCTAGGGTTAGGAGGGGTTTGGGGCGTTTCGGAGCCTCGAATCGCCAACGGAGGGCACCGGATCGGAGGAGGGTTTAGGTGGGCTGCAGGTGGGCTGAGAAGAGGGGTTGGGCTAAGAGAAGAGGAGAGAAAGAGAGGCCCGACGGTAGTTTCGGAGACCGAAACGTCCGACGATTAAACCGGCAACGGTGCCGCTACGGATGACGGTTGGGCTATCAAACGGAATCCGAATGCGACGAAATTTGGCAGGCGGTCTATCTACACTATAATAAGACCGCATGACAAGTTGCAACCCATTCCGAGAATATTTTTATGCCACTTATAAATAATATTTCGGAGGTGCCGCGGGCGCGTGCGAGTGTGGTCGGGCTCAGAACGGACAACGGAGAGGACCGGGGAAACCCGGACGGATGCAAGTTTTGAAAAACATGCGGATGAAATGCAGATGATGACATGAGGCGAGATGTATAACAAGAAAAAAATGCAAAACAAACGACAAAACCCAACCACGAAGGAAATAACATATAGCATCTCCGGAAAAGGCAAGAGTTGGAGTTACGAATATGGAAAGTTGCATCCGGGGCGTTACAAGTTCATCAGGTGTCATTTTGACAATGTTGTTCTTCATGAACTTCTCTTTCCTTAATTGAGTCTTCTTGATTTGTCTGGCCTTCTCAAATTTCCATTTCTCTTCAGAGATGAAATGGGTCAGCATGTGACTTTGGCCAGGAGTCAATTGAAAATCAGGCATAGGAGTGTTTGGGTCCTCGTGCCAGAGATCAATGTAGTCGAGGATCTCCTTTGGATCCAAAAGCAGTGGCACTATTGTCCCTTTGGCTCTAGCGGCCCTTTCTTGCCTATCTCTGATGATTTCTGCAAGTTCATCATCATCAGCTTCATCGTCAGATGGCACTTGGAAGGCAACTTGTTTCTTCTTTGGACTAGGCCGAGGACCTCGTCCAACAGTGGCCTTGGTCTTTAGTAGAGTGGGGCCTGATGAAGAATTTGGTGCAGCTGAGGAACTCGCTGAAACACCAGAGGCAATGGAGATGCCTGCAGTCCTTTGGCATGTGGCCAGATGTACAGGGGTTGAGGACTTTGCCGGAGCAACTGAGGACTTTGGAGGAGTAGGAGCAGCGTGAGGCATTGGCCGTGAGGGCTTTGAAGATTCTGGCCGAGAGGGCATTGCTGAGGAACTTGGCCGTGAGGGCATAGTTGATGAAGCACTTGGCTTGTGAGCAGGCTTCTTTGCCATTGATTTTCTAGGCTTGTCAGAGGCCTTTGTGGCAGCAACAACAATAGAGTCTTCATTAAATTTCCTCACTGCTTCTTTGGCTTGTCTTGCCAACTTTGCTTGGCGTTTGGCCCATTATTCAGGAAAATCCTCACTGTGCTTGAGGCTGGTGGGATCAGCTTTTTGACCAGGTGCCAATGGAGCTCTTGGGCATGGAGGATTTAGAGCGAATTTCTTCATATACTTTGGAGTTACATATCTGTACTCCCTCCATTCTCTTGCCCATCTCCTTTCAATCCTTTGTATGCGCACCTTGCGCTGATTTTTGTTCTCTTTTCCAAACTTGGCTTCATCAGGTGTGCAATAGTCAGCATAGATGTCCTCAGGAATTTCAAATGCAGTCATGACCTCAGGCTTCTTTCCTCCTTTCTGTGGTTTCTTACCGTGTGCCATATTCTTCAGATGAGGAATTTGAACAATCGAATTCTCTGAAGAAGTATGCAACTTTTCTTCAAGGAACGCTGCAAATGAGTTAAGTTGATGAGAACCTAGTGATTCAGCAGCGGACATGAGTACCTGTGAACAGAGTATAGTTGTGAGGAATTTGAAGAGGTCATATGCATTCTCAGAAGATTTTCAAAATGAACAAGTTTGAGGAATTTGACCAGATGAGTCTTGAAGAATTTCACTAAGCGTTCTTTGTCTTAGGTTCCAGAGTTGTATAGATTGAGGATCCACACAATTGAGGAATCTTGAAGATAAATGATGCTTAGAGAAACGAATCAAGAACAGATGACTAGTGAGGTGTTTTGTGTGTGAGGATTTGAAGAATAAAATACCTTTGAAGATTTTGTAGAGAAAATTTGAATCAAAGAGGGCAATAAAAGTAACTTTTAATTACCCTTGATGACGAACACGATGAACTGAGAAGTGTAGATTTGAAGCTCGTCAGTTCAGATCTTCCACGCCCTGACTTGGCGGAGGAAGACAACTACGGCGGCAGCGGAGTGAAGATTTCCGCAGCCGGTGCGAGTACGACGGCGAAGAGGTCAAGGCAGTGAAGCTCTTCCTCACCGGCGACGATGGAGTAGCGGCGGCGCTAGGGTTTGAGAAACTCGAGCGAGAGAGAGAGCGGTCGAGCAGAGTAAAGGATGTGAGGAAGGTTGAGGGGGTATTTATACTCACAGTGAAAAACTGTTCGCCCGAAGATTTAGGACGAACGTGCCCCTGGCCCTTCTCATTCGCTTGACATGTGTCACCCACGTACTGAAGGTGGAGATCGTGTTAGATCGTGGGTGAATAGATAAGTCTGTCGTGGGATACGGGATGGTTTGAGCGGCAAAACCGAAAATTTGGATAAGATTAGTTTTAAAGTTCCGTTCGCAATTTCTTCAGCTGACAGGACACAGTGTAGATTTTGAACGAGTTTCAAATAGAACGCAGATGAAGAATTTGTGAATAGATTGGGTTGAGTATAGCATAGAGGGGGAAGGGTCCGATCACATTCACTTAGCAGAAAATGCAACTTGAAGAAATAGCCATAAGTGAATGCTGTAGAGGACATAAA
>NC_041393.1:155931319-155947142 GCF_002162155.2 Triticum dicoccoides | reverse complement strand
TATATATACCAATGAAGAAAACCGACGGAAACAGTGAATATTTTGCAAAGTTGAAGAATTTGAAAAACTGAGGAATTTCAAAACTGAGGAAAAACTCAAATTGAAGATTTTCAACTTTTGTGGTGGCGTGACCCACCGTATAAGAATGATGATTTTAGACACCGCGTATAATTGTCGTAGGGTTCTGAGAATAAAATTCTTCATTAATTTCGTCACACTTAGAGTGTTATTCTTCATTGGTTGAAGAAAAACGTTTCTTCATGTGTTGCACATCTAAGTCATCAATTTTGCATAAGTGTTAGGATGTGTGTCCTTTTCACAGAACATTCGAAGACTCTAAGATATTTAGCTCACACCGCAACTTGCTAAATCTCTTCTCATCCATGGGCTTTGTGAAGATATCGGCTAGCTGTTCTTCAGTCTTCACATGCTCAATAGAAATGTCGCCCTTCAACACATGATCACGAAGAAAATGATGACGAATCTGAATGTGCTTTGTCTTCGAGTGCTGAACTGGGTTGTGAGCAATCTTGATGGCACTCTAATTGTCACAGTAGAGAGGCACATTCTTCATGTTGATGCCGTAGTCCTTGAGAGTTTGCTTCATCCACAGTAATTGAGCACAGCAAGAACCAGCAGCAATGTACTCAGCTTCAACAGTAGACAGTGATACGCAGTTCTGTTTCTTCGAGGACCAACAGACCAAAGATCGTCCGAGGAAATGACAAGTGCTAGATGTTGACTTGCGGTCCACACGATCACAAGCATAGTCAGAGTCAGAATATCCAATGAGATCAAAAGTAGAGCCCTTGGGGTACCATAATCCTAGTGTTGGTGTGTGAGCTAGATATCGAAGAATATGTTTCACAGCCTTATGGCGTGATTCCTTCGGTGTTGCTTGAAATCGGGCACACATGCAAATACTAAGCATTATATCTTGCCTAGATGCACATATGTACAATAAAGAACCAATCATGGAGCGGTATACCTTGTGATCGAAGTCAATACCATTTTCATCAGTGCATAGATGGCCGTTTGTGGGTATAGGAATTTTGACTCCTTTGCAATCTTGCATGCCGAATTTCCTCAGAACTTCCTTGAGGTATTTCTCCTGAGATATGAATATGCCATTGTGCTATTGACGAATTTGAAGACCTAAAAAGAATTTCAACTATCCCATCATAGAAATTTGATATTCTTCACTCATCATATAGGCAAATTCATCACTATAACATTGGTCAGTACAGCCAAAGATAATATCATCAACGTATATTTGGCACACAAACAGTTCACCATCATAAGATTTAGTAAAGAGAGTAGGGTCGAGTGAACCGGGTGTGAAGCCATTCTTCACGAAGAATTCCTTCAAAGTATCATACCACGCCCGAGGGGCCTGCTTGAGGCCATAGAGGGCCTTGTTGAGTCTGAAGAGTTTGTCAGGATTCTTTGGATCTTCAAAACCTGGGGGTTGAGCAACATATACTTCTTCCTCAAGCTTACCATTGAGGAATGCACTTTTCACATCCATTTGTTGTAAGATAATATTATGATGGTGAGCATAGGCAAGTAATATGTGAATAGCCTCAAGTCTAGAAACAGGTGCAAAAGTTTCATCGAAATCAATTCCTTCAACCTGTGTGTAGCCTTGAGCTACAACTCGTGCCTTATTCCTCACCACAAGGCCATTTTCATCTTGCTTGTTGCGGTAGATTCACTTTGTGCCGATGATATTATGCTTGCGAGGATCTGGACGTCTGACCAGTTCCCAGACATTATTAAGCTCGAACTGATGTAATTCTTCTTGCATGGCCTGAATCCACTCAGGCTCCAGAAATGCTTCATCTACCTTAGTGGGCTTTGTGATACAGACAAAAGCATAGTGCCCACAAAAGTTAGATAAATGTGAAGCTTTTGAGCGTGTGAGAGGACCTGGTGATTCAATGTCATCGATGATCTTTTCAACTTGCACTTCTTTTGCAACGCGAGGATGAGCTGGTTGTCGTTGAGGAATTTGATCAGCATTTTCTTCAGCATTTTCCTCAGGTACATCAGCTCGATGATCTTCGCGTTCTGGAATGAATTCTTCAATAGATTCTTCGGTAGGAATGACATCCTCAATAGCCTTGAACTTGATAGAATCCTCAGGTGTTGGTTCATCTATCACAGAAGGTAGGTGCTCTCTTTGCGAGCCATTAGTTTCATCGAACCACACATCTACAGTTTCAACAATCTTGTGAAGAGTGATGTTGAAGACTCTGTAGGTGTGCGAGTCCTTTCTGTAACCAAGCATAAAACCTTCATGTGCTTTCGGTGAAAATTTAGCATTGTGATGAGGATCTCTAATCCAACATTTAGCATCGAAGACTTTGAAATAACTCACATTGGGTTTCTTGTTAGTGAGGAGTTCATAGGCAGTCTTCTTGAAGAATTTGTGAAGATATACTCTGTTGATGATGTGGCACGCGGTATCAATTGCATCAATCCAAAAATGATGAGGCGTTTTGTATTCATCAAGCATAGTGCGAGCCATCTCAACAAGAGTTCTGTTCTTGCGCTCCATGATGCCATTTTGCTGAGGAGTATAAGGAGCAGATAACTCATGAGTAATACCAAGTTCATCAAGATAGTCATTAAGACCGGAATTCTTGAACTCAGTTCCATTGTCACTCCTGATGTGCTTGATCTTTACACCGAAGTTGGTTGAAGCCCTCGAGGAAAATCGTTTGAAGACTTCCTGCACTTCATGTTTGTAAGTAACAATGTGTACCCATGTGTAACGAGAGTAATCATCAACAATAACAAAGCCATATAGAGATGCATCATTAGTCACAGCAGAATAGTGATTAGGACCAAAGAGATCCATGTGAAGCAATTCAAATGGTCGAGTGGTGGTCATGATAGTCTTCGCTGGATGCTTGGCCTTAGTCATCTTCCCAGCTTCACAGGCACCACACAAGTGATCCTTGAGGAATTTGACATTCTCAATGCCAATGACATGCTTCTTCTTCACAAGCATGTGCAAATTCCTCATGCCTGCGTGACCAAGTCATCGATGCCATAGCCAGCCTTCTGAAGCTTTTGCAAGTAAGCACACAGCAGGTTGTGGTCCTGTAGAGAAATCAACAATGTACAAGTCTCCTCTCCTAAAGCCTTCGAAGACTTCGGAATTGTCAGCTTCCATGATCACAACACAACGATACTTGCCAAAGACAACAACCATATCAAGATCACAAAGCATTGAGACAGACATGAGGTTGTATCCTAAGGACTCGACAAGCATGACTTTGTACATGTGTCAATCCTTAGAGATCGCAACCTTACCTAGACCCAATACCTGACTTTTGCATTTGTCAGCAAAGATGATATGCTTCAGATGTGACGGAGTTAAGGGAGCATCCATCAATAGATTCTTGTCACCAGTCATGTGATTTGTACATCCACTATCGAGGACCCACTCATTTGCTTTGGGTTGATCATCCTGCAGATGAATTAGTGCAGCTTACAAACTCATATACTTCACTAGTGAAGAATATGACATCAGTATCATCAGTTCAATTTCATCAAGTAATTTGATCAGATAATCAGTATGAGGATGGGTGAAATGAAAGTTCATTTCATCATGATTCGCCCGCGTCCTTTCAGGCAATGTTCAGGTCTCCAGCAAATTCTTCAGTCGTTTTGAGCACGACTGGAGACCCGACCCTGCATAAGAGATTAGTTCTTTTTCTTCACCACCCACATCTGGAGGGGTGGCCAAGAATTCATCACTCTGCGAGCACCATATGAGAAAGGTGGCATGGACGCCAGTCCACTTCATTTCACATAAGAGGGGTTAGGGTAAGCATATGAATAAGTAGAGAAATTCTTCGAGGACTTATGAACATAATGATTTGAAGAATAATGCACATAATCGTAGCCCTTAGCTCTACCCTGCGAAATAGAGTTGTTAGCACGATGATGTTCATATGAGGATTTTGATCCTTTTGAGGAATTTGATCCATGTGAGGAATTTGGTCCCTATGAGGACTTGGATCCATATGAAGAATTTGGTCCATATGAAGAGTTTGATCTGGGGTTCCTATTCTTCACTGGTGGTGTCATGAGGACATTCACCTGAAGACTTTCAACATAACTTTTGGGAACCCAGATTTTCTTCGTAGGGGAACCGTTCCTGCAGTTAGTGCCAACATATCTAGCAAATACTTCACCATTCTGATTTTTGAATAGTTTATAGTTGGAGTCAAATGACTCATCAGAAGAATGAGGAGATTCACATGTAAAGCCAGATAAGTTAGATGGATCAACTGGAGGTCCCTTTGCAGCAACCCATGAGGTTTTGGGGTACTGCTCAGGCTTCCAATATGTTCCATCAGCATTGAGTTTCCTCCCAAAGGCAATACCCTCTTTCCTAGGGTTTCTGTTGAGGATCTGCTTTTTAAGCACATCACAAAGAGTCTGATGCCCTTTGAGAATTTTGTACATGCCTGTCATATACAATTCCTTCAGCCCTACATCATCAGTGATACTAGTAATGTCCTCAGATGAGGAATTAGTGATAGCAAAGGCAGGTGAAGAATTTGTAACATTTGAAGCATTTGAACATTCAGGTGAAGAATTAGCAGATTCACGTTCAATGCACTTTAAGCACGGAGGATCAAATTCTTCCTGAGTAGCGCTGATTTGTTGAGCAAGTAATGAATCGCGCTCCTTCTGAAGATCTTCATAACACACTCTTAGCTTCTCAAGATCTTTCTTTCTTTGAAGAAATTCATTAGAAAGCTTCTCGTGATCAGTTAAGAGGGTTTTATGATGACTTTGAAGGTTGTCAAACTTAGACTGAAGTCTCTGAAGATTTTCAGTTAAGTCTTTAGTGCAGTCCATTTCATCACCCAACATATCATCACTTTTGTCTAGCATGTTTTGAATTTTTTCAATAGCCTTTTGTTGTTTCACAGCAATCTTAGCAAGTTTGGAGTAGCTAGGCTTAAGATTTTCATCAGATTCATCCTCACTTGATTCAGAGGAGCGGTATTTAGTTACCTTGGCAGCCTTTGCCATGAAGCAATAGGTGGGAGCGTAGTCGTCATTGCCTTCATCAGCATTGTTGGTGTTGCCATTTTCTTCAGAGTTGAAGATAGACTTGCTGACAAATGCGGTAGCAAGAGCTAAACTTGCCACACCTGACTCAGACTCCTTGGATGCCTCATCTTCCTCATTATCCTCACATTCAGCCTCAGAATCCATTTCCTTGCCAATGAATGCCCGAGCCTTCTTGGAGCTGCTCTTCTTGTGATATGAAGACTTTGAGGATTTTGATGATGAAGACTTTGAAGATTTCTTCTTCTTCTTGGCATCATCAGAACTGTAATCCTTGTATTTCTTCGTCTTTAGTTCCTTGTCCCACTGAGGACAATATTGAATGTAGTGACCAGGCTTCTTGCATTTGTGGCATAGCCTTCTCTTATAGTCACTTGATGAGTAATCACTGCTCCTTGAAGATTTTCCAAACCGACCACGTCTTGATAATTTCTGGAATTTCTTCATGAGCAGTGCTAGCTCCTGGCTCAATTCTTCAGGATCACCAAGGCTACTACCAGAATCTTCACATTTTGATTCAGACACTGCCTTGGCCTTCAGGGCACATGGTTTGCCATAGCTTGAACCATAGAGATCTCTCTTTTCAGCAAGCTAGAACTCATGTGTATTTAACCTCTCGAGGATATCAGCGGGATCTAGTGACTTGTAATCAGCACGCTCTTGAATCATCAGTGTCAAAGTGTCAAATGACGAATCGAGTGATCTCAACAATTTCTTCACCACCTCATGATCGGTGATGTCAGTGGCACTGATCACTTGAAGCTCATTTGAGATATCAGTGAGGCGATCAAAGGTTTGCTGAACATTTTCACTGTTGAGTCTTTTGAAGCGGTTGAAGAGATTGCGAAGAACGTCAACACGAGAGTCACGTTGAGTTGAGACTCCTTCGTTTACTTTGGAGAGCCTATCCTAGATAAGCTTAGCAGTTTCCAAAGCACTCACTCTACCATACTGCCCTTTACTCAGATGACCACATATGATATTCTTCGCTTGAGAATCGAGTTGCTTGAATCTCTTCACATCAGCAGCATTCAGGGAAGGTGTGACTGAGGGAACACCATTTTCCACAACATACCAGAGATCGTTGTCAATTGCTTCAAGATGCATTCACATCTTATTCTTCCAGTAGGGGTAGTCCGTGCCATCGAAGGTAGGACACCCAGCAGAGACCTTGATCATACCGGCGGTCGACATAACTAGAACTCCAGGTGGTTAAACCAAAATCACACAGAACAAGGGAGTACCTTGCTCTGATACCAATTGAAAGTGCGTTATATCAACTAGAGGGGGGGTGAATAGGCGATTTTTATGAATTCTTCACTGAGGAATTTGCCGGTGAGGAAATTCCTTAGCGAAGAACTACTTGCAGCGGAATAAGTACTCAGAAGTAAGCATGACAGAATACACACATGGTCATCATGATGAAATGAAGACAAACACAGAGTACAGAAAACGTAAACACAGGATAACACAAGATGAAGACAAACAGACTGAAGAAATTGAACTGAGGAAATTGAGAAAGTCTTCAGTCAAAGTCTTCAAACACAGATATGAACAAACACTCAACACAGTAATGAGGAAATGAAAGAGTTGAGGAAATAGAACCAGTAAGGTTGGTGAAGACAATGATTTGGTAGACCAGTTCCAACTGGTGTCTCAGTTGTACATCTGGTTGGAGCGGCTGAGTATTTAAACTCAAGGACACACAGTCCCGGACACCCAGTCACTGAGCACGCAGCTCAGGACACCAAGTCCTCACCGTATTCTCCTTGAACTAAGGTCACACAAACCTCGTCCAATCACTCGTGGTAAGTCTTCAGGCGACTTCCAAAGCTTCACAGACGTCAGTCACTCGGCGATCCACAATTCCTCTTGGATGCTCTAGACCATGATGCCTAACCGTCTAGAAGAAGCACAGTCTTCAAAGGTAACAAGCGTTGGATCCACCCAGGATCAATCTCTTAAGTGATGCTCAATCACTTTGGGTTTGTGGGTGTTTGGGTTTGGATTTTCCTCACTCGATGATTTTCGCTCAAAGTCCTCGGAGGATGGGTTGCTCTCAAATGACAAGTGTCAATTTCTCTCAGAGCAGCCAACCAGCTAGTGGTTGTAGGGGGCGGCTATTTATAGCCTAGGGAGCAGCCCGACATGATAAGAAATAAATGCCCTTCAATGATATGACCGTTATGTGGATAAGATATTTTGGGAGAGCTGGCGCGTAGCACAGCAACGGTCGGAAATTTGACTCTCAAATTCCTCAGGGCTACCATGTTCCTCACTGTGTAGGAAATACGCACTGGCGAATTCCTAACTCCTCAGTCAGAGCAAATTCCTCAGCGACCAGAAGAACTTCGTCTCTGTCTCTGAAGAAATTGACTGAACTGTATGAGATTTCCAATGGCTTCACTCGAAGGGATTGGTAGGTGTAGGATTTTGAGTTGAGCATCACATGGAAATTTTTCCTTAGTATTTCCTCGACCCCCTTTAACAGTACGGTGTTTCTTATGACTCAAGAAGGAGAAAAACAAAACTATGAAAACGAAAGTCTTCAAGCTTCATATTCCTCGCATGTATATCAAGTCTTCACGGACATACCAATTTCTTCACTTTCAAAGTCTTCATGAAAGTCTTCAGAAATACCAAAATCTTCAGTCGAAGATATTCATTTTTAGGGGTGAACTTTCTCTGTAAATATCAAACTCCTCATAGACTTATATACCTGTGTACACTCATAAACACATTAGACCCTTAACCTATAAGTCTTCAATACACCAAAATCACTAAGGGGCACTAGATGCACTTACAACACTTATTTTGGAACAGAGGCGGCTAAAGAAAAACGATCTATGAAGTCCCTAGCCCTTGAACCGTGAACCCTGACCAGGCTTCAATTTGCTGGCAACGTTCGAGCTTCCTAATAAATGAAGTTTGCAACCTTTTGACCATCGGATCATTTTGTGCAGTTTCACCAAAATCGAGATGAGCATCCCTATGGCAAAGAAATTGAAGAAGCGTGATTAGAATAAGATTACTAGGACTAGTTGATGAGACATAAACTCATCACAAATACAGTACGTAGAAGCCAGTAGAGGTATCAGGTATGTGCGGGGCAAAGAAGTAGAGAAATATCCACAGGGAGTGATGTGGGCAGCTAGAGCAGTGGTGCAAGCCGGCTGTAAAGGGAGTTGTACTTGAGGGACGTACCCCGACCTTGAGGAGGGCGGCGGGAGGCGGCAACTGCCCACGTCGCGGCAGTGAGCAAGGGATGAAGGCAACCTCACCGGCTTTGTGAGAGAGAACAGCGGGGACCCCTGATCGGGACGTGCCGACAGTGGGTTTTCGCCGTCGGCGACGGACACCGCATCTACACTAAGCATCACTACTAGGGAAAACCCTAGTAGTAGCACGGGTTTTGAGGCTAGCAGCAGCGCGGGTGGCCGTGCTACTAACAAGGCGCTACAGCTAACTCATAGTAGTAGCGGGGCCCTAACTAGCGCTACTACTGTTGACGATATCATCAGCGCTTTTTAGGAACGCGCTACTATTAACTAGCTGTAGCGATTTCGCCATCCCTCGCTACTGCTATATCTTTCATCATTTTCCCATTACCCCTTTCCCTTTCAGTTTCCCTTTCAGATACTAGATACTAGGTACTGCTAGTAGATATCAAATTCATAAACCATTACTAGGTTGTACTCCCCTCGTTCCAAATTACTCGTCGTGGTTTTAGTTCAAACCACGACGAGTAATTTGGAACGAAGGGAGTACTAGATAACAATTTCATGCATAGTCAACATGCATCCTCAAGCAGTACAAGATCATATCAACGACCATCATCATATGTAGCTCTAGATGATATCGACGACCATCATCATATGTAGTTCTAGATGATATAGCCACACACACATATGTAGTTCTAGATGATATAGCCACACACACATATGTAGTTCTAGATGTATCGAAGACAATCATCATCCTCAAGCCTGGGCGGTTGGTGTTCTTGATAGTAATTAGGATGGCCTGTCCAACACGAAGATTCTTGCCATCGAGGAATTTCTTCCACCCAATCGGGTTTAAGTGTGTGCGAACGTCCGTGTCCACGCGGTAAGTACAGGTTGTGATGGAGCGCCTTGCAGTAAGGCGTAGTCCAGCTGAGCCTTCTTCATCAGGCTCGATACCATAACTCACAGATATGCTCTTTGCCAATTTCTGAATAAGAAAAACATATCAATTAATAAATAGCCTCGCAAATAAGTACATATGGATTATCTACACTATTAATAGTTTTCTTAGATTCTACACTAATAAGCATGTGATCAAACTCTACACTAAAACATATCATCGACTAGATTCCACACAACATACCATATCATTGGACTGTACACTAAGTAATTCATCGGATAATTTGCATTTGTAAGTATAACATACCATATCATGTCGATCAACCATGGTATTTGTCAAGCGGGTCACGAATGGAACCCCGACAAAGTCAGCACGTGGCGGAATTATGTCCCACAGGTTGGACACCTCCTCCTCACTCAGCCTTGTTCTTTGAGCTACGATGGCTTCAAGAAGTGGGTCCTCATCATCTTCATCGAGTGGGTCCTCATTATCTTCATCATCTTCGTCATCTTCATCATCTTCCACCAGGTTGAGATAAATGACAACTACTTGGGTCTTTCTGCTCGGAAGGAGAAGTTGATCAACTCACCACCAGTAAGACGCATGCGAGCGACGAAATGGGCCCATCCATCTCCTCCAATCTGCAACATATTGCGTCCTTTCTCGACCTCCATAGTGTACGGCCCCCCAGGAGCCTCAAATGTCACAGTGTCTCCTGTCAGCTTGTTGAATTTCAACCTCACATTGCATGGGACGATCTGTGTAAAATAAGCAAAATGACACAATGCAGTAATGCCAACACTAGAAATAAAATAGTTATTACATTTCATCTAATTTCTTACCGCCGCATGACGAAAACTCAGCTGGAAGTAGATGCCGAACAGCTTGCCAGTTGCAAGGCTGCTGGCGCATCTTGACTTGCACAGTCGACATAGTGGTGGTGGTGGTGGCGCCATTTTTCCTAAAGCAATATGAGCAAAGGATTAACGATCAACTAAATCAAAATGTTCTAAGTGAACTAAATCAACTAGCCTACTAAATCAACTAAATCATATCAACTAAATCAAAATGTTGCATATGAACTAGCCTACTAAATCAACTAAATCAAAATGTTCTAAGTCAACTAAATCAACTAGCCTACTAAATCAACTAAATCAAAATGTTCTAAATCAACTAAATCAACTAGCCTACTAAATCAACTAAATCAAAATATTCTAAATCAACTAAATGAACTAGCCTACTAAATCAACTAAATCAAAATGTTCTAAGTCAACTGAATTAGCCTACTAAATCAACTAAATCAAAATGTTCTAAGTCAACTAAATCAACTAGCATACTAAATCAACTAAATTATATCAACTAAATCAAAATGTTGCATATGAGCAGGAGGGAGAAGGAGGGGCGACTCGAGGAGGGAGAAGAGAGTAGGATGGAGGAGGAAGGCGGGGCGAGGAGGGGCCGGCCGGCGCGGCCAGTTGAGGGAGGACGGAGGAGGAAGGCGGAGCGAGGAGGGGCCGGCCGGCGCGGACAGTTGAGGGAGGACGGAGGAGGAAGGCGGAGCGAGGAGGGGCCGGCCAGCGGCGAGTGGAGAGGGAGTACGGAGGAGGAGGCCGGTACCGAGTCCAGCAAGGAGGAGGAGGTGACGGCGCGCGGCGCAGACGGAGGAGGGGCGACAGGGGTGGACCGGCGCGCAGCGCAGACGAAGAGGATTGAGTGGCTGTGTGAGTGGATCGGAATAGAGGAGATGGGGAGATGAATGGCTTAGCAGTAGCGCGCTCTAGGAAAAGACGCTACTGCTAAGCTATCTAGCAGCAGCGCCTTTCACAATAAAGCGCTACTGCTACGTGTCAGCATGTAAAAATAGACTTTGTTCAATATATCAAAAATACATTGATCATCAACGATCTTTTTGTGTACAATCTAATTTGTCAATATGAGTCCTCACCGGTTTAGGAAAAGGTGAAGACTCATATTGCAGCCACAAATTCTACACATAGAGTTCAATGAATATCAAGTGCTTGTCAAAGTTTGAGAAGTAACATATTTAAGGTGGTAGAAACTCTCTTCACGGAGCGAGGTGGGACTAAATTTTTGTAGGAAACTTAGAAGTAGCGCTTATCTGATAAATGCGCTGCTACTATGCTATGTAGCAGTAGCGCGCTTCGCTATAACGCGTTGCTGCTATAACTAGCCTCGCGGCGGCCTTGTGGGAATTATAGCAGCAACACGTCTTTGAGAGGACGTGCTACTGCTATATTTGTTTCAGCAATGAGTTTCGTCTGGGCGTGCTTCTGCTAGTTAGCAGCAGCGAGTTATTTTGAAGCGCGCTACTAATAAGATTCTGTGTATAGGCTTTTCCCTAGTAGTGCATCCACCCCTTCCCCAAGCGGACGTGATCCGCCGGGATGTTAGAGATGTGGCCATAGTCATTTTGTGTGAGAGAGTGTGAAGAGAGCAACCCCAGCAAGCAACCGTGTAGGCTGGCCCGTCCTGACTATGTATATAGTGGAGCGGTTTCCTTTTCTCTCCATATGAACCTATCATATTGCGTACGTGCCACTGAAGAAAAATATATATTTGTAAATGATGTGGCACCTACTACTCGTTCTCCTATAACCTTGCGCTTGGCATCTCCAAAATATTAACCTTGCGATTGGCTCTTCGCCTCTTCGGGAAGTCGAGCAATAATGGTAGTGCTGTATATATTGTTCTGGCTATATGAGACCGAATGAATTGCTGCACGTCCACCACGTGGGCGAGGGTCGAGGGGCGAGGGAGAGTGCTACTACATACGGAGCAAAATGAGTGAATGTACACTCTAAAATACGTCTATATACATCAATGTTTGGAGTATGTACTAGTAGTTCATATTGAAATCTACTAAGGATAGATATATTCCAAACAATATGATATAATCTCTATAACCAAGGTAGTAGGGACGAGGAGTAAACGGAGGGAGTAGTAAATTTTTCTCCTTGTCCTGCGAGCCACAGCGCATGGGCGAGGGAGGAGCAAGCTTCACCTCATCCTGCGAGCCACCGTGCCCGTGGGCGGGGGAGACGGCGTACTAAGCAAGCTTCTCCTTGTTCTGTGAGTTGACGGGACACATCAAAAATACTCCAGTGTATAGAGCCTTGCCTCTAAGGTAGGCCCCACATGGTTTGCCTCTTTTTTTAATTTAACATAACGCGTCAAGTCGCAATTTGTTTGTTCACCCGTGGTAGACGATCCTCCCTCCACCAAGTGGACAACCAGTACACGTGCCAAATTACCACGTGGGCTGCCTTTTTCGTACAGAAATGAGCTCCACCGTGTACCGGCGCAGGTGTGGTTGGGAAAGAGACGGGAGTACGTGCGTCGTGCATGCATCTCTTCTCTTCGTGCATGTCCCCCACCTATGTGGGTGTGTGTGAGAGATACAAACCGCGTTCGTGAGTGTTTTTTGTTTTGTGGTGGGGGGTGGGGGTTGATTTCGTGAATTATTTGTGGGAATATGTGTCGATGACATCTCAAACAAAATTTTGCATGCAATATGTGTGAAATGGAGGCCTATCCATATCATACATAGAGGGTCGGGCAATCCACGAGAAGAGAGGGAGGGGTCATAGCTATCGATAGAGTCGAAGAGAGGATCAAGTACGGGTGGGTGCGAGATCGATGAAGAGAGCCATCGAAATTGCGCGTGTGTGTGCAAGTCAAAGATATAGGGCGACTGGCCTACCGGAACGTTAGAGGGCACAATGTCAAGTTTGTATGTGGCAGGGAGACATGACTAGAGCGCTTGATGTATCGGTGTGTGTGGGGCGAAGGGGGTGTGGGGAGGGGTACGCAGAGGCCTAACTATAGAGGTAGAACGACTCGTATATGTGTTGAGAAGGAGAGACCCAACTATGTCATGAGGGAGATCGGTCGACATCCATACATAATTGAAGGACGGGAAATATGATGGGACAGAGAGAGAGAGAGAGAGAGGAGAGAGAGAGAGGGAGGGAGAGGGAGGGAGAGGGGTAGAGTGTTGGATGGGTGATGGAGTTGCTTCTCGGAGATGTTGGGAAAGGCCTACTAGACAAACTGAGGGTGGAACTGCAATGTTATCAATAAGAGTGGGGATGTGTTTCTGTGTGTGCCTGTGCGTGATAGATCTGTCGGGACGCATCCATGGATGATGAAGGGGAACCATGTGTTTGGTAAGCAAACCTAACTAGATCGGTAGATCAATTGTTGTTTGTCGGAGGAAGGGAGAGACACAACTAATGAGGTAGATCGATCGATGTGTGGGTAAAAACGAGTTATAAGGACCTAGCTGGCTGTATGTATAGAGAGAGATCGGTCGGTGTACGTCCATTTGTTAGAGGCAAATAAGGCCCAGCGAGACGGATAGATAGAGAGAATGGACCTAGGAGGTGGTGCGAGAGGCCCAACTACTAGCTGGATAGGGGGAGGAGTGTGCAGTTGTGAGATCGATTAAAAGAGGGGTGAGAGTTTACATGTGTGTCTGACCATATGAGAGACACGAGGCAAGGACACATAAAGGAGGAGATTGAAGCTGTGTGTGTATGATGTAGGCAGGCATCGCTGGAGAGGTTTATCGATCGGTGTGTGTCGGATAGGGGTTGTGGAGACTCTGGGAGAACGACCTAAAGGAAAAAAATGAATGTGCCCCATGGATAAAATGCCGAGGGAGGAGGAGGGAGGAGGGCGTGTGCATGCACGAGAGAAAGTTAGTGGTAGCTACAAAGGTTAGAGGACTGTGTGGGTGTAAGAGACTAACAAAGATCATAATTTGATATGAAAGCGGATTCATATAATTGAATAGGAGATCATAGTGTTTTAAACATTGCATGCATGAATATAGCGGTGATACACGTGCTGTGCACATGTTTTACCATAATGTGATAATGCATGGCGTTTGCAACTCACAGCTAAATGCCGAACAATGTAAACCATACTATACATCAAACAATATCACATTTTATTTGAATTTGTGATAATGTGCGGCATTTGCAGCTTACAACTAAATATTGAGCAATCTAAACAATACTATATATCGAACATTCTCACATTTTATTTGAATTTGTGGTAATGTGTGGTGTTTGCAACTCACATCTAAATACTTGTAGGCATAGGGGGCGGGGCACCATACATAATGTGATAAACACATTATACATATGCGACATGGTTTAGATTATGAAGATCTAGCTAGAGCTAGAAACGTAATGTGATTTGAAATCAAAATAAAGTGGAATCAAAAAATCTAGTTCGAGTTCATATAGTACACAGAGTTCTTATGTAACTCGATACTGATCATGTGGTGTGCTGTGAAGATAATACACAAACGATGGTTTAACTTGACAATAATGATGATTGTAGATCTTATTAAAACAGAGAAACAAATTCAAATGCTTTGACTTCACAACAATCATTACTGTAGATCTTATTCAAATTTAGTTCATATTGAAGCGGTAGTATATACGTTTGGAATGCACTAAAATGTTCATTTGAGTAGTAGGTTGCATGCATTATACACATAGCGAAATATTTTAATTGAACATAACATGAATTCAAAGTTTTGAATGACATTTGTAGTGCACATTGATTTGGTACAGTACACGTTAGGCTTGTCCAGAAATTTCAACCTGCGCCTTGTTAGCTCGAAATATTTAAGATATATCTTTGTCTTGTTGTGCTCCGACAACTCCCTCCATCTCAACCCGCACCTTGCTAATCCGAAACTACAACGCGCGCGAAAACTCCCACCTCCTGTGAAATCCCGACACGCGAAATGCCCGTGGTACCCCTGAACCAAAAGAACCGCCTCAAATTGGTGGGGGTTACTTTCGTAACTTACCCCACATTTCGGACAAGCGCATCTCTAAGCCATGGTTCCCCACTGCCATCCCATCCGCCCACCCATTCGTACACCAAGGCCGCGAAAACCCACGACGAAACCCCACACCCTGCTCCGTCCGCCACCCAGACGGAGCTTCTTCCCCGACGACGTCATCCACAGCAACACCTCGACGTCCTTCATCCACCGTACCGGATGAGGATCCGTCGTCGATCTCATCGTCCTGCCGGTTCAGCCACCCCGCCCTCCACCTCCAAGGAGCTGCCCCGATGTTCCCCTCGTCTTTCGCGCCACCTCCATTCCCACACCGCCGTCTTCACGTGCACCACCGGAAGAGCATCATCATCACCGTTTCCTCGGATCAAGCTACGGCCTAATCGGCGCCACCAAAGAGGTTGTACACTAATCGCCATCTTTTCTTCTTGATTCGATCTCACGGTGCTGCCGGCGCTTGGTCCCGAGCCGACACGGCGCGGCACCATCCACGGCGGCATCGCCGGCCACTTCGTCCACGACGTCGCTCCCTCGGCGGTGACGTCCACATCAGTAGGAGCTGCTGCTGCTTTAGCTCTCGCTCGCGCTGCTGCTCTACTCTTGCTCTCAGTCCCCTGCCTGGTCTGCTCTTGCTATTGCTCTTGCTTGCGTGCTGCTCTTACTCTTGCTCTTGCTTGCGATGCTGCTCCGATTTGGCTACACTTCAGTCGACTGAATCGACTTTTGGGTCAGTCGATTTCCAAGGGGTGGGCTCGCCGAGGT
>NC_041393.1:155928679-155931030 GCF_002162155.2 Triticum dicoccoides | reverse complement strand
ACGTTGGCGGGGCGGTGGCGTGGGGATCGCCGGAGAAAAAGCTTGGCACAAGGGGGCCTAGAGGGATGGCCGGGGCGGCGGCAGACCGGCGGTGGGGAGTGTTTTCGGGGCGGTGCACCACCGGCCGCGGGCGGCGGGGGGCTGCTGTTTGGCCGGTGGTGGCTGGCGGCTCACGGGGGGTGGAGGTTGAAGATGAACCACGGGCCCTTGATTTCGTATCCAACGGCTGCAAAATCGACTGACCAGAGATGAAAAAGTCAGTCGACCGACGTGTAGCCTCACCTTGCTAGTGCGTTCAGTTTCGACAGCAAAATTCAGTTTGAACAGTTAGGTTCAGTTTCGACAGTTAAGTTCAGTTTCGACAGTTACGTTCAGAGATGAGCGGCTGATGTATTTTACATCTAGCACTTTGTGGTTATGTATTTTACGTCATGTATTGGAGATGCTATTAGAATTCCACTCAGGTTAACGTTGTTCGTTGTCTCTCTTGTCCTGCTTCAGCCTCAACATCGTACAACTCACCGGAGCTGCTCCAACGACGAAACCCTCCATCACAGCGGAGCAGTACCTCGGGCTCCATCTCCAGACGCCTAAGACCTTCTTCCCCTCCTCCGACAGCAAAGTCAGCCGGAGCATCCTCACCGGCCAACCGAATCACGCTGAGATCGACATGGCTTCGCCAAAGAGGTTGTACACTTGTTGCATCTCTTTTTTGCTCTACATGTTATATATATTGTCCACTGAGCACACGGATTTGTTCCTTTAGTGTCTCCTTGAAAGAAAAAACGTAGGAATTTTAATTTTCACTTGTCCTCCTTTTCAAATTCCTATTCATGAAGCACAAGACTAAGAGATAGTAGCATAATAGCATTATAACCATACATTTTCTTGTGGTTTGACTTAATCTCACCATGCTTCTTTGCATCCTGTGATCTTCCAATTGTTGTGAATCAAACACACAGATTGGCAGAAATCTTGTGTTTTTAAATTCTCTGTTTTGCACGTGCATTCCTATCCTATTCATGTCTATTTCCTATCCCTGCATTGTTGGAATCCTCCAATTCAAACGAGCCCTTACAAAATTACTTCTCTTACATATAGTTGTCAAAGAAAACCTTGCGTGGTTTGTCCCGGTCCTGCTGCACCGTCGTCCACCCCAGCTCAGCTGCTCCAACGACAGAAGGGTCCAACAGAGCAGGGATCCGGCCTCCAGGCTGTCTTTTGCCGCCTCAGATCTTCTTCCCCGCCGCTGGCAGCCATGAAAACTGCATTACCATCATCAACCGAGCAGATGACCTCGAGGACTATATGGGTCAGCAAGAGAGGTCGCACTCTTTCGTGTCTGCTTACGTTATGCATCGCTTAATATTACATGCTACTTTATCATCCTGTTCACTGATTAGACTTTGAGTCAGCTCCAAACTAATGGTCAAACTTGAGTTTTTAAATGGTTGTGGGGTACATATCGGGGCCGCTATCAATAGTATCTATCTACTATCTGGTTAATCTCCGGTGTCTACTATGAGTTTCATGTTGGGTGGGAAACAAACAGTAAAGAAGCCATTATCTGTATTTATTAACTGAAGCCATTATCTGCCTGCTATTATTGGTTTTGGGTCTATCCACAGGTTGCTACCATCACTCTGGATTTCTACATGCACTCCTTACATAATCTCACTATGTTTTATTGCTATGCATGATAGTTATTGTAAACAATGGAACTGAACATGTAGAGCAAAAGAGATGAGCCTTGCGTGGCAATATAATTTCATGCAGACGTCGCTCCATGGTAGGCGCAAAGGCAGCCCCCCTCCACGCATTTCGGATTGTAATCGAGAGGAAGATATCTGTTCTGAGGGGGATTCAGAAGGAGAAGATAACTCTTATTTACACCTTGAGGTCTTCGCTCTAATTTGGCATGCTGATGTTGGTTATATCATGCATATGGTGTCTTGCATTGCTTACTTTATACATCAAATATGTTATCTGCTTAGTTTAGACATCCTTTGTGCAAATGCCATCTGTTTAGTTTATTCATCGTTTATGTGAATTATGCAACGCCACCTTGTTTAGACAGGCATCATATATGTGAATTTTGCAATGCCATCCTGCTTAGCCAGTCATCTTATATGTAAATTATATCAGGCCATCTTTTTTTTTCATTACATATTACATTCGTCAACAATGTTAGTACATTCAACTGCTCTTCTTGTGCATCAACCGTTTGACACGGTGATGGAAAATTCTGGAGTGAAAACAAGGTCTTCTGAGCAGACTATGCTATCTGACGAAGCGCATATCTCGCTGGTTATGGATAGCTCCTCAGAGGAGGATTCAGAGACAGATGACCA
>NC_041393.1:155909245-155928473 GCF_002162155.2 Triticum dicoccoides | reverse complement strand
GTGTATGCTCTAACTTGGCAGGGTTATGTTGCTCATATCGTGCATATGGTGTCTCGCATTGCTATGCCATTTGATTAGTTTAGACATGCTTTGTGTGAATTCCACCTGTTTAGTGTCTAATTACCATATATGTGAATTATGCATTGCCATCTTGTTGCAAGACATTATATATGTGAATTATACAATGCTATCTTGTTGCAAAGGCATTATATATGTGAATTATGCAATGCCATGCTGTTTAGCCAATCATCATGTATGTGAATTATATCATGCTATCATTTTTGTGTATTATTACGTGTTCCATTTGTCGACAATGTTTGTATATTCAACTACTCTTCCTGTGCATCGGCCATTTGAAGCGGTGATGGAAGTATCTGGAGTGAAAACAAGGTATTCAGAGCAGACAATGCTACCTACTGAAGCAGACATCTTGCTGGCTACAAAGAGCTCCTCAGAGGAGGATTCAGAGACTGATGACCAGTCCTATTTCCCCCCGAGGTCTATGCTCAAACTTGGCAGGGTTATATTACCCATCTCATGCATGTTGTCTTGCATTGCTTAGTTTTTACATCATATATAGATTGCCATCTGCTTACTTGCTTACTATATAAATCATATATTTGAATTATATCATGCCATCATGTTTACATAGTACATACACATCATCTATCTGAATTATGGCATGGCAACCCATTTAATAAAGACATCACATAGTTATATCATCTCATCCTGTTTAGTGTTACAGTCATAATATTTAGAATTATGGCATTCTATCCATGAATGTATGTGAATTATGGCATGCCAACCTATTTAATAAACACATTATATAGTTATGTCATGTCATCCTGTTTACATAGTCTCATATTTTGAACTATGTCTTTCCATCTTTTTTAGTTAGCCATCATAATGTGAAATTGTGTCATGCTGTCCTGTTTAGTTAGCCATCATATATGTGAAATTGTGTCATGCTATCCTATTTGGTTAGACAACATAAATATGAATTATTTCATGCCCTCTTTTATTCCCCACTATCCATTGCACCTGTCTATCATACAATGTCTATACTTTCAATTACTTTTCTTGTTTATCAGCCATTTGAATTGGAGAGCGTGATGGCAGTATCTAAGGGAGTAACAACACGGTCTTCAGAAAAGATAGTGCTACCAGTTGATGCAGATAGAACCACGGTTGTACTTGCCCAAGGACCAGATCCACCACACATAACCCAGACTCTCGCAGATTGTACCCCTACCCAGTTGGACAGAGAACCAGCTACACCCCTTTTAACCCCAACCCCGGCAGATAGTAACCCAGTTCCAGTTGACGCTGCACCGTCTCCACCACAGAGCACCCAAACACGAGTGGTTAGTAAGGGAACTGCAGTGCCCAAAGCACGAGGACCACCACTCCGAATCCCAACTCAACGCTTAAAGGAGAAGAAGATTTGTTCTCAGGTCAGGTTCTGTAGCTATGGTTCATACTCCGTTGCTCTTGCATTACTGTATTTACTCATACCAACTATTTCCAAATTTGAAGAATGGAACTGAAACTCCAATGGCGCAACAGGTATGTTTTAAACCTATTTCTTTAACTGGTTTGCTGTTGTAACCTGCTCTATGTTGATTTCAGTTTCAATTGAATAAACAGTTATGTTCTCATGTCATGCACACTACAAGTGTTGTTATTGCTCTAAAGTTACCCACACTTATATTATGTCTATTCCGCTTTGTCTTGAACAAATATTATTTGAACTGTGTCTCTATCTTGATTTGGCAACAAAAACTAGAATGATATAGACCATAAAGTGACCATGGCACATAGATATATGTTTGTTTCATGCTGTTATCCTGTCCACTTTACTACTGAACTCATTTACCAAAATGAGTTTCATATACAACATGGTAAACATGTGATGTGTCTGCTTGTTTCTCTTTTAGAATGTGGACAAAATATTGGAGAACTGTACCGCGTTATCCAATGGTAAAGGAAGTAATGCAGACAAGGTTCAAGATAGTGAGACATCCCTGTTGGTCTCCAAGAAAGCTGATAAAAACTATCTTGACAACAGTGAGGGAACCCAAAAGTCCTGTCTTGATGTAGTGTTCGAGTTACTGGCCACTACTGCTGGCACAAGCTCTTCGAACTCGCTGCCTGAATCAGTTCGTCTTCTTGAGTCTCAACTTCAAGTTGAAAGACATCGATCAGATGTGCCGCGACAGGAAGCTGAAGGACTAAGGAAGTCCCTGCAGAATTCAAATGCATATTTTCTGGTGCAACAACAAGCGCTGGAGGATTTAAGCGCCAAACAAGAGAAAGTTAATAAGCTTGCTAAGCATCTTGCCAGCATTATGGGTACCCAGGATATTGATTCTTGAGATCTTCTCAAGTGGTTTCAGTTCTGGATTTGTTTTGCTGCGGCGTTTATTTGCGCTGGTCGCCAACTTTGACAACCAGTGTATATGATATGGTGCTTTGTTCCCTATATTTGCACTGGTGGCGAACTTTGATGCCCAGTGGATGTAATATGTGTAACAGCCGTGATAGCCTAGCATAAGTTGCTTGCTTATTTATTTCCTTGTTGTCTTGTTTATTTGTTTGCTTGTAGTCAGTGCAGTTCTTTTTAAAACTAGGCCACAATAACCATGGGCTAATATTTACTGTAGTGACACTGGGCCTCCTACGGGTCGTAGAAACAGTGGGCCTTCTACAGGCCGTAGAAACAGTAGGCCTTCTACGGACCGTAGAAACAATTGGCCTTCTACGAGCCGTAGAAACAATGGGCCTTCTACGGGACGTATCATCAATGGGCCTTATACAAGCCGTATGACCATAATGGGCCATCATTAATAGGCCGTATTTGATGACGCTATGAAAACGGCCCAACGTATTAACGGACCACAAACGGGCCGATGTAACCACGGGCTGAATTTGGCCCACAAGCAGAAAATGACAGTAATGGGCCGTAAGTAAATGAATGCTGGAAATGAGCCCAAGAATAAATGAGCTCTGAGAAGGCCGAAAGATAACATTTGCTGGAAACGGCCCAACTGAATAACGGGCCCTTAATGGGTATAAAGTGATATACTGTTCATCACGTGCCAGTTTCACCATGGGCCGTTAGTGGGTGTAAAGTAATACACTGTTCATTGCGGGCCAGTTTCACCACGGGCCGTTAATAGGCCAAGAGTTACATAGGGCCTCATATGGGCCGAAAGACGTCATGGGCCATACATGGGCCAGAAGTGAAAACGGGCTGGAATCATATTGGATGGCCCAGATGAAGCTACTGGGCCTAATTCGGATAGGGCGTAACGGGCCTTGGGTTAGCGGGCTGTAAATGGGCTATATGCGAACAAGCCGTTAACAGGCTTTCCATGGGCCGGCCCACCACCTTTTAACCAAGTCAAACAGGCCGGCCTTTTCACAAGAATGGGCCTCTGTTGGGCTGTGCCACATGTCGACGTATCATAGGCGCCTTCTGTCCAATGAGTGGTTGACATCTGTCCCAACGGTGAGCCGACACGTGTTTCCTCCAGCCAATGATGATTTTACACGTGGAAAATCCCCATTGGTCGGGGCTGTTAACCGGTTATCGGATCCAAAACCCGATCCGATAGCTTAACGGCGTTCCGTTACGGTGGATGCCACGTGTCGGTCACCCTTGACGAAAGCAGTTCTGTGACGCGCGATTTATTGTCATGGAAGTGGACACTTCCGTGATGATAATTTTGGTAACGTCATCGAACACTTCTACGACAGCACAGGTATGACTATCTTGATTCTGTCATAAATTTGTCATGGATGTACATGCATGACAAAAAACGCGACCTACTGTGACAAACACGTATCATTATGGAAGTGTATTTTTTTTGTAGTGTATGAGTAATTGTGAGACCTAAGTGTTATTGTGAGTATGGTTAGTTCATAGTATTTGCTGAAACTTGAATGCTAGCTTTTCATGTTTACAACAACAAGAGCAAACAGAGTTTGTAAAAATTTTCCTTTTTCACTTTCAGTTTATCAACTGAATTGCTTGAGGATAAGCAAAGGTTTGAGCTTGGGGGAGTTGATACGTCTCCAATGTATCTACTTTTCCAAACACTTTTGCCCTTGTTTTGGACTCTAACTTGCATGATTTGAATGAAACTAACCCAGACTGACGATGTTTTCAGCAGAACTGCCATGATGTTGTTTTATGTGTAGAAAAGAAAAGTTCTCGGAATGTCCTGAAAATCCACGAAGCCAATTTTTGGAATTAATAAGAATTTCTGGGCGAAAGAAATACACCAGGGGGCCCACACCCTGTCCACGAGACAGGGGGGCGCCCCCCTATAGGGCATGCCCCCCTATCTCGTGGGCCCCCTGGACCTCCACCGACCTCAACTCCAACTCCATATATTCATGTTCGGGGAGAAAAAAATCAGAGAGAAAGTTTCATTGCGTTTTACGACACGGAGCCGCCGCCAAGCCCTAATCTCTCTCGGGAAGGCTGATCTGGAGTCCGTTCGGGGCTCCGGAGAGGGGGATTTGTCGCCGTCGTCATCATCAACCATCCTCCATCACCAATTTCATGATGCTCACCGCCGTGCGTGAGTGATTCCATCATAGGCTTGCTGGACGGTGATGGGTTGTGTCACGCCCAATATGCGACCCTATCCAAAAGGAACTCGAAGGTCCCACCAAGGATAGACCCGCATATTAAAACGCTTTTGCAAGGTGGATATCATTACATCAACATTACATAATAGATGGGGATACATACATAAGGCATACAATGCCACATGAATACAACATCACAATACATAAGAGCATCATTTGACTACGGATGAATCACAAACAGAAACTCGAACGACATCCACCCTGCTAGCCCAGGCTGCCGACCTGGAACCTATCCCCTGATCGAAGAAGAAGCAGAAGAAGAACTCAATGCAAGCAAGCATCGCTCTCGCGTTATGATCATCGCATGAACCTGTACCTGCAACTGTTGTTGTAGTAATCTGTGAGCCACGAGGACTCAGCAATCCCATTACCATGGGTATCAAGACTAGCAAAGCTTAAAGGGAAAGGAAGGGGTAAAGTGGTGAGGCTGCAGCAGCGACTAAGCATATATGGTGGCTAACATACGCAAATAAGAGCGAGAAGAGAAGCAAAGGAACGGTCGTCAACTAGCAATGATCAAGAAGTGATCCTGAACTCCTACTTACGTCAAACATAACCCAGAAACCGTGTTCACTTCCCAGACTCCGCCGAGAAGAGACCATCACGGCTACACACACGGTTGATGTGTTTTAATTCGGATCTGGTGTCAAGTTATCTACAACCGGACATTAACAAATTCCCATCTGCCAATAACTACAGGCACGACTTTCGAAAGATTATACCCTGCAGGGGTGTCCCAACTTAGCCCATGACAAGCTCTCGCGATCAACGAAGGAATAGACCTTCTCCCAGGAAGACCCGATCAGACTCGGAATCCCGGTTTACAAGACATTTCGACAATGGTAGAACAAGACCAGCAAGACCGCCCGATGCGCCTACAATCCCGATAGGAGCTGCACATATCTCGTTCTCAGGGCAACACCGGATGAACACTACGTACAACTAAAACCAGACCTCGAGTTTCCCCGAGGTGGCGCTGCAAGTGGCTCTGGTTCGGACCAACACTTAGACAAGCATTGGCCCGGGGGGGCTGTAATAAAGATGACCCTTGGGTTAATTACTCCCAAGGGAAATATAGGTGATGGTGAGGCAAATGGTAAACCCAATGTTGGGCCTTGCTGGAGGAGTTTTATTCAAAGCAAACTGTCAAGGGGGTCTCATAAATCACCCGACCGCGTAAGGAACGCAAAATCTGGGAACATAACACCGGTATGACGGAAACTAGGGCGGCAAGAGTGGAACAAAACACCAGTCATAAGGCCGAGCCTTCCACCCTTTACCAAATATATAGATGCATTAATTAAATAAGAGATATTGTGATATCCCAACATAATCCTGTCCACCATGGAGCAATCTTCAACTTCACCTGCAACTAGCAACGCTATAAGAGGGCTGAGCAAAGCGGTAACATAGCCAAACAATGGTTTGCATAGGAAAGGTGTCAAAGGTTAGAGGTTCATGGCAATTTGGGGAGGCTTGAAGAGCATCAGATAGGTAACGCAGCATAGCGATAGAACGAAGCAACTAGCATAGCAATGATAGTAGTGAGATCCAGGGTAGCGGTCATCTTGCCTGAAATCCCGCAAGGAAGAAGAACGAGTCCATGAAGTAGACGAACCAACGTAGTCGAACGAATCCTCACGAACGCAACGTTACCGGAACTAAGAAGCAACACCGGAAAGAAGCAAGCAACATGGTAAATGCACAAGCATAAACATGGCATGATGCACAATCAAGTATGATGCATGTCCGGTTTAATGAGGCATGGCATGGCAAAGTGCAACAAACAACACTACAAATTAAGTGGAGCTCAATATGCAACAAGTTGCATATTGACGGAACACCACATCGATTATTTAGTTCTCTCTCGGTTTTGTACCCAACAATATTAAATGTTGTTAAACATGGCAAGAGGTGAAACATAATGAAACTACCTATCTAGGCTAGTTTAAATGAGGCCGGAAGTAACAAACAACAATTCCGGAAAATCCCCACGTGCAAATTATGGATTTGGTACTGTTCTGCCTATTACATAATTTTAGAGTTCTTAAACAGGCAAATAAAGTGGACCATGTTAAATTAGGCATTTTTCCACCCCATTTACATATAAAGTTTATTAAAAACCGAGCTACGGTTATTTAGTTATGAAATAAATCATTTTAACATGGCATATAAGCAAATTAACACAAACAGCATTTTAAACAATTTTAACATAGATGAAAGGGGCATATTATTAATCTTCACAATTTTCTGAGCATTTTACATGTATAAATTATTTTAATCCGATGCATGGTTAATTAGTTATTACATGCATGAGGTTCAAGGGTTTTTCTGGAAAACTGTAAATACTGGAAAAAATAGACAAATTCGCAGCACAGGAAAAAAACCTACGCGGCCGAATCTGGCTGTGCCCGACAGGGTACAGGAGAGGGGCACTGGAGGTTGCTCACCCTGGGCCAAGGCCCGGCTGGAGAGGAGGAGGCCCAAGCAGGAAGGGGCCGGCCTGGATCTGGCCCAGGAGGCGAAGAAGCTGGGCAGGCTGGCGCGCTGGACCGGGGCGCTCGGCCCACGTGGCCCACGCGGCCAACGCGCTCAGGCGCGCGGTCCCGAGCAGGAGACGGAGCAGGGCGCCGGCGAGGAGGCCATGGACGGCGGCGGCAGGGAAGCTCGCCGGATTCGGGGGAGATCGGTGGGAATGGACGGATCTGGGCGTGGGGGCGCCGGATCTGGTCCCAGGAGAGGTCGACGCGCCCCACATGGCCGGCGGCGAGGCCAAGCAACACGGCGGCGGCGGGGTTCCTGCAGCAAGGAGAGAAGGGAGCTGTGAAGGAGGAGAGGAGGGAAGAAAGGAGGAGAAGGAGGCGGGCGGCGCGGTCTGGCCTGGGGGCATCACGGCGAGGCTCCGGTGACCCGGCGGCGACACGCCGACGACGGAGTCGGATAGAGGCACCAGGAGGAGCGAGCGGGGCGCTCGGGCTGGCTGCGGCCCCCGGGGCCCAGATCGGGGCCCGGGCGGGCCTGTGGCGGCGGGAGGCTGCTGGGGGACGAAGGGAAGCCAGGTGGCACGCCTAGAGTGGCTAGGGGCGACGGCTGGGTGGCGGCTGGCGGTGGGGGCAGCACCAAGTGGCGGGCAGGAGGTGGCCGGGCACGGAAAATGAGGCGCCGGTGGCTGGGAGGTTAGGGGAGGAAGCTAGGGATAGGTTTAGCCCAAAAATGGCAAGGGGAGGGGGTTTAAATAGCAGATTTGTTAGGGTTTGGGGGTTAGGAGGGGTTTCGGGACCCTCGGATCGCGATCCAACGGTTTTGGTCGGAGGGGAAGGTTTGGATGGCTAGGTGGGCTGTGAGAAGAGGAGAGAAAGAGAGGTGCGGCCCGGCAGCAGTTTCCGAAGACCGAAAACGTCCGACGATAGACCGGCTATATTGCGGTTGTAGGTTTAACGGTTGGGCTATCCAATGGACTCCGAATGCGACGAAACTTGGCACGCGGTCTGTCTACACTATAATAAGACCGCACGACAAGTTGCAACCCATTCCGAGAACATTTTTATGCCACTTATAAAATAATATTTCGGAGGTGCCGCGGGCGTGTGCAAGTGTGGTCGGGCTCAGAACGGACAACGGAGAGAACCGGTGGGACCCGAACGGATGCAAGTTTTATGAAAACGATGCTGATGCAATGCACATGATGCCATGAGACGAGATGCATAACAAGAACCAAATGCAAAACAACAGACAAAACCCAACCACGGAGGAAATAATAAATCACATAGCCGGAAATGGCAAGAGTCGGAGTTACGAATATGGAAAGTTGCATCCGGGGCTTTACAACACTCCACCACTACGAGAGGATCTCGTCCTGAGATCTAGGATGGCACCGGAGGGAAACGGAAGAGGAAGAGAAGAGGTAAAACTAAGTTTCTTCTTTGACAAACGAGTGAAACCAATGAACCTTGAGAGGTTAAAAAGTTGAAAGAAAGAACACAACAGAGTTGAACACAATTGAGAGCATTGCGGTAGTAAATAGAAAACAAGGAACACCATGTGAACCTTGGAGGTTGCAAAGCTATGAATGAGGAGTACAATGGACAAGAAGGAATTTGAACCACTCCGGTTGAAACGAGATAAACAAGGAACAAGGACGATCAAATTCGGACAGCACTCCGGTTGAAAAGAGATGCAAGACTTGATAAGATGAAAGAACTTGAATGAGAACACAACTCTCCGGTTAAGTGGATAAGCATGGAAAAGAACATGATCTTGACAAAACAAGATGATGAGTGAAAAGAGCAACATCACAATGCCTCCGGAAGAAAGAATAGAAGATAGATCATTGGAATAACAGAATGAAGGAGAAAATGCCAACTTCTGCCACAATTGAGCTTGGAAAGCATTCTTGCAAAGAAGATTATAACGGGGTTGTTGGAAAATCAACAACGAGAAGGACAAGTTTGTAGTGGGCCTATGGAAAACATCTCAAGACTATGAGGTGACATTCTGCCACTAACGAAAACAATTGCTTGCTTGAGAACAACGAAGAGATGAAAAACCTCTTTCACAGAGAAGGATATGGAGAAGTTGGATCATTGATAAGCACCACAATAGCAACATCCCTTAGGGAAGGCTTTAGGTGAAATATGACACAAGATAACTCCAACGAAGAGATTAATATGGGTTGAAACAATTCATGATCGAAGAGAAAATGATGGATTCACAATATCTCATTCTTGACAACTTGTGAATCATAAAACTTGAAGGGAAACTGTCAAGAATGATATAACACCATCTCAAAAGATAAGGTAGGAGAATTGCACCTCAAAATGCAAGATGAAGAATACTTGAACTCCCCAAAACAAAACATGTGTTGAGCACCATGTTTACTTTTGGTTATAGCTTGGCGGGTCATAACTTCGAGAGAAATCTTGAAGAACAATTGAAGAATGAAAAGAATCCTTGACGAACCACCATGTAGAGCTTCCATGAAGAACTCCAGTAATAAAAGGATGATAGAAAGAAAGAAAAGTTGGAAACACAAGGTGAAGCCTTGCAATGATTTAGATGGAGCTTTGCGATGATATAACCGAGAAAACTTGGAACTCCGGAAAGAAAAGATGAACACTAGAACCGAGAATTACTTCATCATGAACAATCTTCGAAAGAAAAGAATTGAATCACCTCGAGGAAATAAGAATAAGATTTATTGTATGCTTATCCTTCTTCAAATTTAATTGATGACAAGCAACGGATTTGGCATACTACTTATTCTCGTAGAAAGGATTAAGAGGGATATAGAGCAAACTTGAGAAGGTATTGATGGAACCACCGGTGGGATTGGAAACAACATATGAATTGATATGATAACAAAGGAAGTGAAATCTTGAATGAACCACCGCAAGAATTGAAAATGAGATTAGCAAAGGCACAATTCACCGGGAAGAATTGGAAAACGAATAAATAGACTTGAGGGGATTTAGATACATGACAACAAAGAGAACATGAACTGATTAGAGGATACTTGAATGATGCGCCGGATAGATTTGGAGAACGAGAGCTGAAAGCTTGAATGAATAATTCTGAGATGATGGGCTACGGAGAATCAATCTGAAAGGACTCTTGAATTTCTCCGGATGGATGAAAAGAATTCTCACAATCGAAAACAATTATGAGAGGATGACATAAGCTAGAACTATGAATCTTCAAGAGAACGGACCAAGATTTAAGAGAAATCCTTCTTCGGTCTACAAATGTTGAGAAAGATGAGGAGAAACACCACCATGAATTGTTGAGATATTCCGGGAGAATGAAAAGCGAAGGGGGTTGAGCCAACGATGAAGAGAATTTGAAAGTTCTTGGAGAAAGACATATGACTGATGATAATTCATTCTTACGTCACACTTGAAAAGAATTTAAGAATGGCTCCGGGATAATTAGAAGAGTCAGGTAAGATCCTGGAAAAAGACCTGTGGGTTAGGGCCCACTCAAAAGAAAACACCGTTGGAAATGATTTTGAAGAGAGATTGCACCGGTTGAATTAAGTGACTTGAATGAGATAATAATCTCCAAATAGCTTGAACGGATTAAGAATGGAAACACAAATCTTCTGATAATCTTCAACACTCTGGAACACATGAATAGCGAGAAGTGAAAGATTAAGAGGTGCACCGGTATGAAAAAACATTTGAAACGAGTAAAGGAATATGATGAATATCGAAAGCTTGAATTGGATCCACCGGAGAAGAAAAAACAACGAAGGGTGAGAACTTGAAACTGTTGAGCATCTTCTTGGGAAATCACTGGATAAGAACATTGATTGAAAAGAGTGAAGAGACTTCACATCCATAAGATGGATACTTGATTAAGATATCTGAGTCCTTGAAGAAAAGGGTGGGAGGGCGGGAAAACAAAGGCAACTTGGGACGGATGAAACAAACACCGTTGAGAAAACTTATAATTGATCTTGCAAATATTGAAATGATTGGATCCACTTGAAGAGAAGCACGCCGGTTGGAAAAGAATTAACATGACGACCTCAATGATCAAAAAGGATTAGTATTCACATAGCAATATGAGAACACCGTTTAGGAAAGGTATGGATTCAACATTTGACTTCGAAGCAACTCGAATACCACAAATAAAACAAAACAAAGGATTTGGCTTGAAGAATAAGCCGGAACAAACATATGATAGAGATTCCGTCCGAAGTTTTCATGGTGGGGCCCACACGGGCTCGAGTGTACAACACCATCATGTACAAGGCAGTGCACATGACATACGAAGTGTCCCCGAACCAGCATAGCCAAGGGTTCTTTAAGACACAACGAGACCACTGTAAAAACGACCGTGGAAAGGCGGACCACTAGACGTCAAACCCCAATCTCATATCGTGCATCTGTCGAAAAGATATTCTAGGAGCTACTTGAATTCCCACATATAAAACTCCCGAAACTTTCTGGTTATGCAATATGGTGTTGGGGATACAGGGGAAGCAATATATCTCACCCAAACTAACAATACCTACATCCAGTTCTATCCATCCGTCAACACATAACCGAGAAAAACTCCGGAAATCGTGTACCTCAACCTTCGAAAAGCATCCATTATACGAGCTATGGCAATACTCCCGAACTCCCCAGTATTGGGTGACGTCGAGGTTATCTCACCAACAACTGCATAAAAGAGATTTTCGATGTCAGCAAAACTCAGGTATTCCAGAACTGCAGCGATAAAATTGTGACGACAACACCTCAGATCTCGAATCCCCGGGTCAAAGCCACATAAATAGATAGGAGGCACCAAGAACAATGTTCTCATCACAAAACCATCGGAACGATTCCAAGATACCCGCGTGATCCTAAAAAAATTTAGTGAAATTTGAGGAGAGGAAAGACAAAACATCTACTCAAGAGTCCTCACCAGAGCGACGAAGGGGCTGAGGAGTAAAACGAATCCTACTCTCCGATATATATAATCCTAAGACTCAAAATAGTTTTCTTCTAGACTCACCAACGGCCAACAATCAAGGGGGCTCCTATGGTCGGTCGAGGCTCTGATTACCAACTTGTCACGCCCAATATGCGACCCTATCCAAAAGGAACTCGAAGGTCCCACCAAGGATAGACCCGCATATTGAAACGCTTTTGCAAGGTGGATATCATTACATCAACATTACATAATAGATGGGGATACATACATAAGGCATACAATGCCGCATGAATACAACATCACAATACATAAGAGCATCATCCGACTATGGATGAATCACAAACAGAAACTCGAATGACATCCACCCTGCTAGCCCAGGCTACCGACCTGGAACCTATCCCCTGATCGAAGAAGAAGCAGAAGAAGAACTCAACACAAGCAAGCATCGCTCTCGCATTATGATCATCGCATGAACTTGTACCTGCAACTGTTGTTGTAGTAATCTGTGAGCCACGAGGACTCAGCAATCCCATTACCATGGGTATCAAGACTAACAAAGCTTAAAGGGAAAGGAAGGGGTAAAGTGGTGAGGCTGCAGCAGCGACTAAGCATATATGGTGGCTAACATACGCAAATAAGAGCGAGAATAGAAGCAAAGGAACGGTCGTCAACTAGCAATGATCAAGAAGTGATCCTGAACTCCTACTTACGTCAAACATAACCCAGAAACCGTGTTCACTTCTCGGACTCCACCGAGAAGAGACCATCACGGCTACACACATGGTTGATGCGTTTTAATTCGGATCTAGTGTCAAGTTATCTACAACCGGACATTAACAAATTCCCATCTACCAATAACCGCAGGCACGGCTTTCGAAAGATTATACCCTGCAGGGGTGTCCCAACTTAGCCCATGACAAGCTCTCACGATCAACGAAGGAATAGACCTTCTCCCAGGAAGACCCGATCAGACTCGGAATCCCGGTTTACAAGACATTTTGACAATGGTAGAACAAGACCAGCAAGACCGCCCGATGCACCGACAATCCCGATAGGAGCTGCACATATCTCGTTCTCAGGGCAACACCGGATGAACACTACGTACAACTAAAACCAGACCTCGAGTTTCCCCGAGGTGGCGCTGCAAGTGGCTCTGGTTCGGACCAACACTTAGACAAGCATTGGCCCGGGGGGGCTGTAATAAAGATGACCCTTGGGTTAATTACTCCCAAGGGAAATATAGGTGATGGTGAGGCAAATGGTAAAACCAATGTTGGGCCTTGCTGGAGGAGTTTTATTCAAAGCAAACTGTCAAGGGGGTCCCATAAATCACCCGACCGCGAAGGAACGCAAAATCCGGAAACATAACACCGGTATGACAGAAACTAGGGCGGCAAGAGTGGAACAAAACACCAGGCATAAGGCCGAGCCTTCCACCCTTTACCAAATATATAGATGCATTAATTAAATAAGAGATATTGTGATATCCCAACATAATCCTGTCCACCATGGAGCAATCTTCAACTTCACCTGCAACTAGCAACGCTATAAGAGGGCTGAGCAAAGCGGTAACATAGCCAAACAATGGTTTGCATAGGAAAGGTGTCAAAGGTTAGAGGTTCATGGCAATTTGGGGAGGCTTGAAGAGCATCAGATAGGTAACGCAGCATAGCGATAGAACGAAGCAACTAGCATAGCAATGATAGTAGTGAGATCCAGGGTAGCGGTCATCTTGCCTGAAATCCCGCAAGGAAGAAGAACGAGTCCATGAAGTAGACGAACCAACATAGTCGAACGAATCCTCACGAACGCAACGTTACCGGAACTAAGAAGCAACACCGGAAAGAAGCAAGCAACATGGTAAATACACAAGCATAAACATGGCATGATGCACAATCAAGTATGATGCATGTCCGGTTTAATGAGGCATGGCATGGCAAAGTGCAACAAACAACACTACAAATTAAGTGGAGCTCAATATGCAACAAGTTGCATATTGATGGAACACCACATCGATTATTTAGTTCTCTCTCGGTTTTGTACCCAACAATATGAGATGTTGTTAAACATGGCAAGAGGTGAAACATAATGAAACTACCTATCTAGGCAAGTTTAAATGAGGCCGAAAGTAACAAACAACAATTCGAAAATCCCCATGTGCAAATTATGGATTTGGTACTGTTCTACCTATTACATAGTTTTAGAGTTGTTAAACAGGAAAATAAAGTGGACCATGTTAAACTAGGAATTTTTCCACCCCATTTACATATAAAGTTTATTAAAAACCGAGCTACGGTTATTTAGTTATGAAATAAATCATTTTAACATGGCATATAAGCAAATTAACACAAACAGCATTTTAAACATTTTTAACATAGATGAAAGGGGCATATTATTAATCTACACAATTTTCTGAGCATTTTACATGTATAAATTATTTTAATCCGATGCACGGTTACTTAGTTATTACATGCATGAGGTTCAAGGGTTTTTCTGCAAAACTGTAAATACTGAAAAAAATAGACAAATTCACAGCGCAAGAAAAAAACCTACGCGGGCCGAATCTGGCTGGGCCCGACAGGGTACAGGAGAGGGGCGCTGGAGGTTGCTCACCCTGGGCCAAGGCCCGACTGGAGAGGAGGAGGCCCAAGCGGGAAGGGGCCGGCCTGGATCTGGCCCAGGAGGCGAAGGAGCTGGGCAGGCCGGCGCGCTGAACCGGGGCGCTGGGCCCACGTGGCCCATGCGGCCAACGCGCTCGGGCGCGCGGTCCCGAGCAGGAGACGGAGCAGGGCGCCGGCGAGGAGGCCATGGACGGCGGCGGCAGGGAAGCTCGCCGGATTCAGGGGAGATCGGCGGGAATGGACGGATCTGGGCGTGGGGGCGCCGGATCTGGTCCCAGGAGAGGTCGACGCGCCCCACATGGCCGGCGGCGAGGCCGAGCAACATGGTGGCGGCGGGGTTCCTGCAGCAAGGAGAGAAGGGAGCTGTGAAGGAGGAGAGGAGGGAAGAAAGGAGGAGAAGGAGGCGGGCGGCGCGGTCTGGCCTGGGGGCATCACGGCGAGGCTCCGGCGACCCGGCGGCGACACGCCGACGACGGAGTCGGACAGAGGCACCGGGAGGAGCGAGCGGGGCGCTCGGGCTGGCTGTGGCCCCCAGGGCCCAGATCAGGGCCCGGGCGGGCCTGGGACGGGCCTGCGGCGGCGGGAGGCTGCTGGCGGACGAAGGAAAGCCAGGTGGCGCGCCTAGAGTGGCCAGGGGCGACGGCTGGGTGGCGGCTGGCGGCGGGGGCACGCCAAGTGGCGGGCAGGAGGTGGCCGGGCACGGAAAATGAGGCGCCGGCGGCTGGGAGGTTAGGGGAGGAAGCTAGGGATAGGTTTAGCCCAAAAATGGCAAGGGGAGGGGGTTTAAATAGCAGATTTGTTAGGGTTTGGGGGTTAGGAGGGGTTTCGGGACCCTCGGATCGCGATCCGATGGTTCCGGTCGGAGGGGAAGGTTTGGATGGCTAGGTGGGCTGTGAGAAGAGGAGAGAAAGAGAGGTGCGGCCCGGCAGCAGTTTCCGGAGACCGAAAACGTCCGACGATAGACCGGCTATATTGCGGTTGTAGGTTTAACGGTTGGGCTATCCAATGGACTCCGAATGCGACGAAACTTGGCAGGCGGTCTGTCTACACTATAATAAGACCGCACGACAAGTTGCAACCCATTCCGAGAACATTTTTATGCCACTTATAAAATAATATTTCGGAGGTGCCACGGGCGTGTGCAAGTGTGGTCGGGCTCAGAACGGACAACGGAGATAACCGGCGGGACCCGAACGGATGCAAGTTTTATGAAAACGATGCTGATGCAATGCACATGATGCCGTGAGACGAGATGCATAACAAGAACCAAATGCAAAACAACAGACAAAACCCAACCACGGAGGAAATAATAAATCACATAGCCGGAAATGGCAAGAGTCGGAGTTACGAATATGGAAAGTTGCATCCGGGGCGTTACAGGTTGGATGAGATTTACCATGTAATCAAGTTAGTTTTGTTAGGGTTTGATCCCTAGTATCCACTATGTTCTAAGATTGATGTTGCTATGACTTTTTGCTATGATTAATGCTTGTCACTAGGGCCCGAGTGCCATGATTTCAGATCTGAACCTATTATGTTTCCATGAATATATGTGTTTTCTTGATCCTATTTTGCAAGTCTATAGTCACCTATTATGTGTTATGATCCGACAACCCTGAAGTGACAATAATCGGGATACTTCTCGGTGATGACCGTAGTTTGAGGAGTTCATGTATTCACTATGTGCTAATGCTTTGTTCCGGTTCTCTATTAAAAGGAGGCCTTAATATCCCTTAGTTTCCGCTAGGACCCCCCTACCACGGGAGGGTAGGACAAAAGATGTCATGCAAGTTCTTTTCCATAAGCACGTATGACTATTACGGAATACATGCCTACATTACATTGATGAACTGGAGCTAGTTCTGTGTCACCCTATGTTATAGCTATTACATGAGGAATCGCATCCGGCATAATTATCCATCACTGATCCATTGCCTACGAGCTTTTCATATATTGTTCTTCGCTTATTTACTTTTCCGTTGCTACTGTTACAACTACTACAAAAACCCAAAAACTATTATCTTTACTTTTACTACCGTTACCTTTATTATCATACTACTTTGCTACTAAATACTTTGCTGCATATACTAAGTTATCCAGGTGTGGTTGAATTGACAACTCAACTGCTAATACTCAAGAATATTCTTTGGCTCCCCTTGTGTCGAATCAATAAATTTGGGTTGAATACTTTACCCTCGAAAGCTGTTGCGATCCCCTACACTTGTGGGTTATCAGAGTAACACATCGAAGCAAGTTTAAATGAGGCCCGAAACAACATGTAACAATTCCGGAAAGACCCCATATGTAAATTTAGAAATTGGTCCAGATCTGAATAAACCTTATGTTCAAGTTGTTAAACAGCAAGTTAAAATGCACCAAGATGTTCTACATGAAATTCTAGTCAAGTTACATATAAAGTTCAATTATTTCGGAGCTACGACCTAGAAGATATGAGCAAAACAAGTTAAACATGGCATTGATGCAAAATGCATTCAAACATCAAGAAAACACTCTCAAAACAAGGATTCAACATGACAAGATGAAACTACATGCAAATCTAAGCAATTTTCATACTGAGCACATTCCAAACGGAGCAACGGTTCAACACATACACATGAAACAAGGTTAAAGGACAAGCTGTCCAAAACAGCAACTAGGCATCTAGCAAACATCAAAACAATATACTACAACACCTCAACAGGAAAACAAAAGGCATGGACATGATTTACAGGTAAAGCATAACAAAACATGAACACTGAGCTATCTCCAGAAAACACTATAACATGCTCAAAAGTACATGGCAAGATTGCAAATAATAACAGTTCACAGACTTAGCAGAAAATCACTGAGCACGGTAGAAATAACATCAGGTTGCAATGTTTAGAGCTATCAAACAACATGCTACAGGAACTTATCATGGCAAACAAAGGCGAATAACTGGAAGACACCTGGCGCATCGGATTCGGGGCGTTACAGTTGCAGGTGCAGGATATGCGATGATCATGACGCGAGAGCGATGTTTACTTGTTTTGGAGTTCTTCTTCTGCTTCTTCTTCGATCAGGGGATAGGTTCCAGGTCGGCAGCTTGGGCTAGCAGGGTGGATGTCGTTCAAGTTTTTGTTTGTGTTTCATCCGTAGTCACATGTTGCTCTTATGTATTGTGATGTTGTATATTCATGTGGCATTGTTTGCCTCATGTATGTATCCCCAACTGTTATGTAATGGTACGATGTAATGATATCCACCTTGCAAAAGCGTCTTCAATATGCGCTTCTATCCTTTGTGGGACCTTCGAGTTCCTTTAGGATAGGGTCGCATATTGGGCATGACATGCGAGCACCAGAACCTACATATCATGCCACTGATCTCTTCGCACAGACCCTTGGTAAGATCAAAACACACCATTGCATATGTCGATATTGATTGGGCCACAACCTTGATGAAAATCTCCTTACCTGCCTTTGACAAGAACCTCTCCTTCCATCCTTGTATTTGTGCTAGGATTTTATCCTTGAGGTACACGAAACATTTGGCCTTGGACCTGCCGACATACATGGGAAACCCCAAATATTTGCCATCCGAACTTTCTACCTGTAGCCCGAGCACTTGCATCACATCATTTTTCTTCAATCTTGGTGTATTTGTACAAATAAGGATGTATGATTTCTCCCTATTAATGACCTAACCAAACCCAGCCTCATAGACTTGGAGCATCCTATTTATCTTTCTAGTACGATCCACTGTTGCCTCAAACATCAGCAGTGAGTCGTCGGTGAACAGGAGGTCATTCACCGTGGGTGTTGTAGTTGTTATCTTAATGCCTAGAAGTTTTCCTCCTACTCTGCTTGATGCAAGATTGCCTAAACCCTTACGTAAATAAAAGGAATAGGTATGGCGAAATGGGATCGCCTTGATGAAGGCTCCTTCCGAAAATCACTGGGTCTGTGTATGCCCCATTTACTTTAAACTTGTAGCACACTATTCTCATGCACTTTCTAATGAGATCCTCAAACTGAGCCCTAAAACCAAGTTGAATCATAACACGCTCCAAGTAGCTCCACTCCACCCAATCAACACTTTGCTCATATCAGATTTTAACAATGCATAGCCCTTCCTTCCAGAACATTTCCTTTTCAGAAAATGGGTCATCTCATATGCCAAATGTTGGGAATCGTTGCATGGAAAACAAAAAAAATTCTATGCACATGCAATAATCTATCCATGGAAATGCATAGCAACAAGGGGGAGAGTGTGTCTACGTACCCTCGTAGACCATAAGCGGAAGTGTTTCATAACGCGGTTGATGTAGTCGAACTTCTTCATGGTTCAACTGATCAAGTACCTAACACATGGCACCTCCGCGTTCTGCACACGTTCAGCTCGGTGACGTCCCTCGCCTTCTTGATCCGGCAAGACATTGAGGTAGTAGATGAGTTCCGTCAGCATGATGGCGTGGTGACGGTGATGGTGAAGTGATCTCCGCATGGCTTTGCCTAAGCACTATGAAAATATGACCAGGGGTGTAAACG
>NC_041393.1:155893770-155908952 GCF_002162155.2 Triticum dicoccoides | reverse complement strand
GTCTCCAACGTATCTATAATTTTTGATTGTTCCATGCTATTATATTACCCCTTTTGGATGTTTATGGGCTTTATTTTACACATTAATATCATTTTTGGGACCAACCTACTAACCGGAGGCCCAGCCCGTATTGTTGTTTTTTTGCCTATTTTAGTATTTCGAAGAAAAGGAATATCAAACGGAGTCCAAACGGAATGAAACCTTCAGGAGCGTGATTTTTGGAACGAACGTGATCCAGAGGACTAGGAGTGCAAGCCAAGCAACAACCGAGGCGGCCACGAGATAGGAGGGCGCCCCCCTGTCTCATGGGCCCCTCGGGTGGCCACCGACGTACTTCTTCCTCCTATATATGCCTACGTACCCCAAAAACATCCAGGGAGCCAACGAAGCACAATTTCCACCGCCGTAACGTTCTGTATCCGCGAGATCCCATCTTGGAGCCTTCGCCGGGGCTCCGCCGGAGGGGGAATCGACCATGGAGGGCTTCTACATCAACACCATAGCCCCTCCAATGAGTTGTGAGTAGTTTACCACAGACCTTCGGGTCCATAGTTATTAGCTAGATGGCTTCTTCTCTCTTTTTGGATCTCAATACAATGTTCTCCCCCTCTCTTGTGGAGATCTATTCGATGTAAACTCTTTTTGCAGTGTGTTTGTCGAGATCCGATGAATTGTGGGTTTATGATCAAGTTTATCTATGAGAAATATTTGAATCTCCTCTGAATTCTTTTATGTATGATTGAGTTATCTTTGCAAGTCTCTTTGAATTATCAGTTTGGTTCAGCCTACTAGATTGATATTTCTTGCCATGGGAGAAGTGCTTAGCTTTGGGTTCAAACTTGCGGTGTCCTTTCCCAGTGACAGCAGGGGCAGCAAGGCACATATTGTATTGTTGCAATCGAGGATAAAAAGATGGGGTTTATATCATATTGCTTGAGTTTATCCCTCTACATCATGTCATCTTGCTTAATGCGTTACTCTGTTCTTTATGAACTTAATACTCTAGATGCAGGCAGGAGTCGGTCGATGTGTGGAGTAATAGTAGTAGATGCAGGCAAGAGTCAGTCTACTGGTTGCAGACGTAATGCCTATATACATGATCATGCCTAGATAATCTCATAATCATTCGCTTTTTTATCAATTGCTCGACAGTAATTTGTTCACCCACCGTAATACTTATGCTATCTTGAGAGAAGCCTCTAGTGAAACCTATGGCCCATGGTCTATCTTTTATCATATAAGCTTTCAATCTACTTTTATTTGCATCTTTACTTTTTGCATCTATATTATAAAATACCAAAAATATATTTATCTTATCATACTATCTCTATCAGATCTCACTTTCGCAAGTGGCCGTGAAGGGATTGACAACCCCTTTATTGCGTTTTTTGCGAGTTCTTTGTTTGTTTGTGTAGGTGTGTGGGACTTTTGAGGAGCCTCCTACTGGATTGATACCTTGGTTCTCAAAAACTAAGGGAAATACTTACGCTACTTTGCTGCATCACCCTTTCCTCTTCAAGGAAAACCAACACAAGCTCAAGACATAGCAAGAAGGATTTCTGGCGCCGTTGGCGGGGAGGTCTTCGCTCAAGTCAAGACATACCAAGTACCCATCACAAACTCATCTCCCTTGCATTTACATTATTTGCCATTTACTTCTCGTTTTCCTCTCCCCCACTTCACCCTTGCCGCTTTATTCGCCCTCTCTTTCCCAATTTCCTCCTCCCTCTCTCGCTTGCTTTCTTCTTCCTTGCTTTTGTTTGCCGTTATGTCTAAAATTGGGGAGATTATCGTTGATATGGACAATAATGATAACATGGAAAATTCCGAGGCTCCGGCTGAAGAACCCCCTATCTTGCATACTAAAAAGTTTCGAATCGGTAGTGGTAACATTATTGGAAAAAGTGTTATTCAAGATTTCTTTACTTGTGCCGGTGCTTTACCTTCCATGGGTGGTTCTATTCTTCACAGAACTAGTAGTCTTGCGGATGCCATTGCTATGCTTTTAGTTGAACTTGAATGACAATTTATGCATATGCATCCTTGCATACAAAGAATTTTTCTAGAATTTTCCAATATTGAGTATTCTTCTGTTAAACGCGCTGTTAATGTCTTTTTGTCTCATGAGTTTAGATTTATAATAAGAGAGGCCAAAGAAATCTTTGCGCACTATAGGGTGGACGCCGTTCGTCCTCCCATAGAGGTGGTCCTCTTTGATCAGGAGGAAATTAGGCGTTTTCTATCTTCGGACTATGTTGCTTTCAATGAGAACCTTAGAAAAAAGGTTCCTACCAATGTATTGGTTGATAGAATTACCGAACTTAATAATGATTTTGCCCTTCGAAAAAATGACCTAGGATACTCTCTTGAGTATAGGCTCATGAGATTTTACCAAAAGAATGCTTTTAGTGATGAATTAGTTGTGCATTATGAAGGGCCAAAGGAGGAACCCGTTCCTCCTGAGATTGATCTTGGGGACTTTTGTCCCGCTAAATTTAGCCCTTTTGATTACTTTTTCTTGCCTCAAAGAAAACTTGCTGCCGAACATAGAGAATATGAGATGAGCTTTCAAGATCTATCTTATTATTATGGCACTACTTAGATCTATCTTCGCTTTTATGCCTAGCTAGGGGCGTTAAACGATAGCGCTTGTTGGGAGGCAACCCAATTTTATTTGTGTTTTTTGTTTTTGTTCTTGTTTAGTAATAAATTTTGCTTCTACCTTCTGTTTATATGTGTTTTCATCTTTTAATTAGTGTTTGTGCCAAGTAGAACCTATAGGATAACCTATGATGATAGTTGATTTGATTCTGCTGAAAAACAGAAAATTTGCACGCACGAATTTAGTTTTGTTAAACCACAGAAATGTGATTTGCGTTGATTCGTTTTGGTGCTGATCAATAGACAAATTGTCCAGGACTTCCTATTTTGGTAAGATTTTTAGAGTTCCAGAAGTTTGCGTTAGTTATAGATTGCTATAGACTGTTCTGTTTTTGACATATTCTGTTTTTCGTGTGTTGTTTGCTTATTTTGATGCATCCATGGCTAGTAAAATAGTTCATAAACCATAGATAACTTGGAATACAGTAGGTTTAACACCAAAATAAATAAAGAATGAGTTCATTACAGTAACTTATGTGGTGGTTTTGTTTTCTTTCACTAACGGAGCTTATAAGATTTCCTGTTGAGTTTTGTGTTGGGAAGTTTTCATGTTTTGGGTAAAGCTTTGATGGACTATGTAATAAGGAGTGGCAAAAGCCTAAGCTTGGGGATGACCATGGCACCCCAAGATATTCAAGAATAGCCAAAATCCTAAGCTTGGGGATGCCCCGGGAAGGCATCCCCTCTTTCGTCTTCGTTCATTGGTAACTTTACTTGGAGCTATATTTTTATTCGCCACATGATATGTGTTTTGCTTGGAGCGTCGTGTATTATATTAGTCTTTGCTTTTTAGTTTGCCACAATAATTCTTGCTGTACACACCTTTTTGGGAGAAGCCTACTTGATTAGAATTTGCTAGAATACTCTATGTGTTTCACTTATATCTTTTGAGCTTGATAGTTTTTGCTCTAGTGCTTCACTTATATCTTTTAGAGCACGGTGGTGGCTTATTTTTGTAGAAATTGCTAGTCTCTCATGCTTCACTTATATTATTTTGAGAGTCTTTTAGAACAGCATGGTATCTGCTATGGTTATAAAATTGGTCCTAGAATGGTAGGCATCCAAGTTGGGTATAATAAAAACTATCATAGAAAGTGAATTGGATGCTATGATCAATTTGATACTTGATAATTGTTTTGAGATATGGAGGTAGTGATATTAAAGTCATGCTAGTTGGGTGATTATGAATTTAAAGAATTCTTGTGTTGAAGTTAGCAAGTCCCGTAGCATGCACGTATGGTTAAAGTTGTGTAACAAATTTGAAACATGAAGTGTACCTGGCTTGTGCATCCTTATGAGTGGCGGTCGGGGAGGAGCGATGGTCTTTTCCTACCAATCTATCCCCCTAGGAGCATGCGCATAGTGCTTGATTTTTTATGACTTCTAAATTTTTGCAATAAGTATATGAGTTCTTTTGACTAATCTTGAGTCCATGGATTATAAGCACTTTTACCTTTCCACCATTGCTAGCCTCTTCGGTACCGTGCATTGCCCTTTCTCTCCTTGAGAGTTGGTGCAAACTTCACCGGTGCATCCAAACCCCGTGATACGATACGCTCTATCACACATAAACCTCCTTATATCTTCCTCAAAACAGCCACCATACCTACCTATTATGGCATTTCCATAGCCATTCCGAGATATATTGCCATGCAACTTTCCACCGTTCCATTCATCATCATCATGACATACTTTACTTTTGTCATATTGCCATTGCATGATCATGTAGTTGACATCGTATTTGTGGCAAAGCCACCATGCATAATTTTCATACATGTCACTCTTGATTCATTGCACCATCCCGGCACACCGCCGGAGGCATTCATATAGAGTCATATTTTGTTCTAATTTCGAGTTGTAATTCATATGTTGTAATCAATAAAAGTGTGATGATAATCATTATTAGAGCATTGCCCAAAAAAACGAAGAAGGCCAAAAGAAAAAAAAGAAAGGCCCAAAAAAAGAAAAGAAAAAAAAGAAAATAGAAAGAAAAAAAAGAAAATAAATAAATGTGGCAATGTTACTATCTCTTTTTCCACACTTGTGCTTCAAAGTAGCACCTTGTTATTCATGTAGTGAGTCTCATATATTGTGCTTCAAAGTAGCACCATGTTTTTCAAATAGTGAGTCTCATAGGTTGTCTTTTTCATACTAGTGGGAATTTTTCATTATAGAACTTGGCTTGTATATTCCTACGATGGGCTTCCTCAAATGCCCTAGGTCTTCGTGAGCAAGCAAGTTGGATGCACACCCACTAGTTTCTTTTGTTGAGCATTCATTTATAGCTCTAGTGCATCTGTTGCATGGGAATCCCTACACCTCATGTTGACGTCAATTGATGGGCATCTCCATAGCCCGTTGATTATCCTCGTCAATGTGAGACTTTCTCTTTTTTGTCTTCTCCACACAATCCCCATCATCATATTCTATTCCACCCATAGTGCTATATCCATGGCTCACGCTCATGTATTGCGTGAAGGTTGAAAAAGTTTGACATTATTTAAGTACAAAACAATTGCTTGGCTTGTCATCGGGGGTATAGAAGTTGGGAACATCTTTGTGTGATGAAAATGAAGCATAGTCTAACTATATGATTTTGTAGGGATGAACTTTCTTTTGCCATGTTATTTTGAGAAGACATGATTACTTTGATTAGTATGCTTGAAGTGTTACTATTTATTTTATCAATATGAACTTCTATTTTGAATCATTTGGATCTGAACATTCATGCCACAATAAAGAAAATTACATTGAGAATTATGTTAGGTAGCATTCCACATCAAAAATTCTGTTTTTATCATTTACCTACTCGAGGATGAGCAGGAATTAAGCTTGGGGATGCTTGATACGTCTCCAACGTATCTATAATTTTTTATTGTCCCATGATATTATATTACCCCTTTTGGATGTTTATGGGCTTTATTTTACACATTTATATCATTTTTGGGACTAACCTACTAACCGGAGGCCCAGACCGTATTGCTGTTTTTTTGCCTATTTCAGTATTTCAAAGAAAAGGAATATCAAACGGAGTCCAAACGGAATGAAACCCTTGGGAGCCTGATTTTTTGAACGAATGTGATCCAGAGGACTTGGAGTGCAAGCCAAGCAGCAGCCGAGGCAGCCACGAGATAGGAGGGCGCGCCCCCATGTCTCATGGGCCCCTCGGGCGGCCACCGACGTACTTCTTCCCCCTATATATGCCTACGTACCCCGAAAACATCTAGGGCGCCGACGAAACACAATTTCCACCACCATAACCTTCTGTATCCATGAGATCCCATCTTGGAGCCTTCGCCGGTGCTCCGCCGGAGGGGGAATTGACCATGGAGGGCTTCTACATCAACACCATAGCCCCTATGATGAGTTGTGAGTAGTTTACCACAGACCTTCAGGTCCATAGTTATTAGCTAGATGGCTTCTTCTCTCTTTTTGGATCTCAATACAATGTTCTCCCTCTCTCTTGTGGAGATCTATTCGATGTAAACTCTTTTTGCGGTGTGTTTGTCGAGATCCGATGAATTGTGGGTTTATGATCAAGTTTATCTATGAGAAATATATGAATCTCCTCTGAATTCTTTTATGTATGATTGAGTTATCTTTGCAAGTCTCTTCGAATTATCAGTTTGGTTTGGCCTACTAGATTGATCTTTCTTGCCATGGGAGAAGTGCTTAGCTTTGGGTTCAATCTTGCGGTGTCCTTTCCCAGTGACAGCAGGGGCAACAAGGCAAATATTGTATTGTTGCCATCGAGGATAAAAAGATGGGGTTTATATCATATTGCTTGAGTTGATCCCTCTACATCATGTCATCTTGCTTAATGCGTTACTCTGTTCTTTATGAACTTAATACTCTAGATGCAGGCAGGAGTCGGTCGATGTGTGGAGTAATAGTAGTAGATGTAGGCAGGAGTCGGTCAACTTGTTGCGGACGTGATGCCTATATACATGATCATGCCTAGATAATCTCACTGTTATTCGCTTTTCTATCAATTGCTCGACATTAATTTGTTCACCCACCGTAATACTTATGCTATCTTGAGAGAAGCCTCTAGTGAAACCTATGGCCCCCGGGTCTATCTTTTATCATATAAGCTTTCAATCTACTTTTATTTGCATCTTTAATTTTTGCATCTATATTATAAAATACCAAAAAAATATTTATCTTATCATACTATCTCTATCATATCTCACTTTCGCAAGTGGCCGTGAAGGGACCCCTTTATTGCATTGTTGCGAGTTCTTTGTTTGTTTGTGTAGGTGCATGGGACTTTTGAGGAGTCTCCTACTGGATTGATACCTTGGTTCTCAAAAACTGAGGGAAATACTTATGCTACTTTGCTGCATCACCCTTTCCACTTCAAGGAAAACCAACGCAAGCTCAAGACATAGCAGGGGGTGCTGCACACGGCTAGGAAATTGTCTTGTCTGTGCTAGGCGTCCCCTCCTCAAATATATCGGGGGGAGCACGCAGAAAAAATCAGTCGTCCAGTGTGCAATGCTTCTCGATACAAGAAGACAAGAAAGAAAGCTCCTCAGAAAGTTGTATGGTACTTCCCGATCACTCTTCGACTGCAACAGTATTTCGTAGATCCTAAGGAAGCAAATCTCATGTGCTGGCACGCGGAGAGGAAGAAGCCCGACGATGGAGATGATCCGAAGTGGAGAGCATTCAACGCCGTATATGGATTTGCTGCAGAAGATGCAAGGAACATCATGCTTGGTGCAAGTACCGATGACATGAATCTGTTTGGAAACCAGAACACAAACCATAGCACATGGCCCGTCTTTGTATGGATGTACAACCTCCCCCCATGGAAGTGCATGAACACAAAGTACATACACATGAGCAGGCTGATTGAAGGGCCGAAACAACAGGGAAATAATATTAACTTGTATATGGGGCTTCTGAAAGAGGAACTAGACACGTTATGGAAAACACCGGCATCGACATGGGACGCCAGCAAAGGAGAGTATTTATATATGAGATCCACACTGATGACGACGGTGCATGACTATCTCGGTTACAGGTACACCTCAGGCCAGGTGTGCGAAGGATACCGCAGATGCACGAGGTTTACATCAGGTCTGGTACATAGCATGGCATACATAATAGATCCTATGGCTGAGGCATAGGGGATGACACTCATCTCTTCTTTATCTTCTGCCGTGGTCGGGCATTGAGCCGAGCTCAATCTCACACCTTGCAATATAGGCAAGAACCCTTTCTTGGACTTATCCATATTGAACTTCTTCAATATCTTGTCAAGGTATGTGCTTTGTGAAAGACCTATGAGGCATCTCGTTCTATCCCTATAGATCTTGATGCCTAATATGTAAGAAGCTTCTCCAAGGTCCTTCATTGAAAAACACTTATTCAAGTAGGCCTTAATGCTGTCCAAAAGTTCTATATCATTTCCCATCAAAAGTATGTCAGCTAAATATAATATGAGAAATGCTACAGAGCTCCCACTCACTTTCTTGTAAACGCAGGCTTCTCCATAAGTCTGCATAAACCCAAACGCTTTGATCATCTCATCAAAGTGAATGTTCCAACTCCGAGATGCTTGCACCAGCCCATAAATGGATCGCTGGAGCTTGCACACCTTGTTAGCATTCTTAGGATCGACAAAACCTTCCGGCTGCATGATATACAGTTCTTCCTTAAGATGTCCGTTAAGGAATGCCGTTTTGACGTCCATCTACCATATCTCATAATCATAGTATGCAGCAATTGCTAACATGATTCGGATGGACTTTAGCTTCGCTACGGGAGAGAATGTCTCATCATAGTCAACCCCTTGAACTTGTCGATAACCCTTAGCGACAAGTCGAGCTTTATAGATGGTAACATTACCATCCGCGTCCGTCTTCTTCTTAAAGATCCATTTGTTTTCTATCGCTCGCCGATCATCGGGCAAGTCTGTCAAAGTCCATACTTTGTTTTCATACATGGATCCTATCTCGGATTGCATGGCTTCAAGCCATTTGTTGGAATCTGGTCCCGCCATTGCTTCTTCATAGTTCGAAGGTTCACCATTGTCTAACAACATGATTTCTAGGACAGGATTGCCATACCACTCTGGTGTGGAACGTGTCCTTGTGGACCTACGAAGTTCAACAACAACTTGATCCGAAGTACCTTGATCATCATCATTAATTTCCTCTCCAGTCGATGTAGGCACCACAGGAACATTTTCCTGAGCTGCACTACTTTCCGGTTCAAGAGGTAGTACTTCGTCGAGTTCTACTTTCCTCCCACTTACTCCTTTCGAGAGAAACTCCTTTTCCAGAAAGGATCCGTTCTTGGCAACAAAGATCTTGCCTTCGGATCTAAGGTAGAAGGTATACCCAATGGTTTCCTTAGGGTATCCTATGAAGACGCATTTTTCCGACTTGGGTTCGAGCTTTTCAGGTTGAAGTTTCTTGACATAAGCATCATATCCCCAAACTTTTAGAAACGACAGCTTAGGTTTCTTCCCAAACCATAATTCATACGGTGTCGTCTCAACAGATTTAGACGGAGCCCTATTTAAAGTGAATGTAGTTGTCTCTAGAGCGTATCCCCAAAATGATAGCGGTAAATCGGTAAGAGACATCATAGATCGCACCATATCCAATAGAGTGCGATTACGGTGTTTGGACACACCTTTACGCTGAGGTGTTCCAGGCGACGTGAGTTGTGAAACGATTCCACATTTCCTTAAGTGCGTACCAAATTTGTGACTTAAATATTCTCCTCCACGATCTGATCGTAAGAACTTTATCTATCGGTCACGTTGATTCTCTACCTCATTCTGAAATTCCTTGAACTTTTCAAAGGTCTCAGACTTGTGTTTCATCAAGTAGACATACCCATATCTACTCAAGTCATCAGTGAGAGTGAGAACATAACAATATCCTCCGCAAGCCTCAACGCTCATTGGACCGCACACATTGGTATGTATGATTTCCAATAAGTTGGTTGCTCGCTCCATTGTTCCGGAGAACAGAGTCATGGTCATTTTGCCCATGAGGCATGGTTCGCATGTGTCAAATGATTCATAATCAAGAGACTCTAAAAGTCCATCAGCATGGAGCTTCTTCATGCGGTTGACACCAATGTGACCAAGGCGGCAGTGCCACAAGTATGTGGGACTATCGTTATCAACTTTACATCTTTTGGTATTCACACTATGTATATGTGTAACATTACGTTCGAGATTCATTAAGAATAAACCATTGACCATCGGGGCATGACCATAAAACATATCTCTCATATAAATAGAACAACCATTATTCTCGGATTTAAATGAGTAGCCATCTCGTATTAATCGAGATCCAGATACAATGTTCATGCTCAAACTTGGCACTAAATAACAATTATTAAGGTTTAAAACTAATCCCATAGGTAAATGTAGAGGTAGCGTGCCGACGGCGATCACATCGACCTTGGAACCATTCCCGACGCGCATCGTCACCTCGTCCTTCACCAGTCTCCGCTTATTCCAAAGCTCCTGCTTTGAGTTACAAATATGAGCAACGACACCGGTATCAAATACCCAGGAGCTACTACGAGCACTGGTAAGGTACACATCAATTACATGTATATCACATATACCTTTAGTGTTACCGGCCTTCTTGTCCGCTAAGTATTTGGGGCAGTTTCGCTTCCAGTGACCCTTCCCTTTGCAATAAAAGCACTCAGTTTCAGGCTTGGGTCCACTCTTTGACTTCTTCCTGACAACTGGCTTACCAGGCGCGACAACATCCTTGCCGTCCTTCTTGAAGTTCTTCTTACCCTTGCCTTTCTTGAACTTGGTGGTTTTATTGACCATCAACACTTGATGTTCCTTTCTGATTTCTACCTTTGCTGACTTCAGCATTGAAAATACTTCAGGAATAGTTTTCACCATCCCTTGCATATTGTAGTTCATCACAAAGCTCTGGTAGCTTGGTGGGAGCGACTGAAGGATTCTGTCAATGACCGCCTCGTCCGGGAGGTTAATGTCCAGCTAGGACAGGCGGTTGTGCAACCAAGACATTTCGAGTATGTGCTCACTGACAGAACTATTTTCCTCCATCTTACAACTATAGAACTTGTCGGAGACTTCATATCTCTCGACCCGGGCGTGAGCTTGGAAAACCATTTTCAGCTCCTCGAACATCTCATATGCTCTGTGTTGCTCAAAACGCTTTTGGAGCCCCGGTTCTAACGCTTTTGGAGCCCCGGTTCTAAGCTGTAAAGCATGCCGCACTGAACGAGGGAGTAATCATCAGCACGTGTCTGCCAAACGTTCAAATCGTCTTGCAGTGCTGGGGGAGCAGGTGGGTCACGTAGCGGTGCTTCTAGGACATATTCTTTCTTGGCAGCTATGAGGATGATCCTCAGGTTCCGGACCCAGTCCATATAGTTGCTGCCATCATCTTTCAGCTTGGTTTTCTCTAGGAACGCGTTGAAGTTCATGTTGACATGAGCATTGGCCATTTGATCTACAAGACATTTTTGCAAAGATTTTAGACTAAGTTCATGATAATTAAGTTCATCTAGTCAAATTATTTAATGAACTCCCACTCAGATTAGACATCCCTCTAGTCATCTAAGTGTTACATGATCCGAGTCGACTAGGCCGTGTCCGATCATCACGTGAGACGGACTAGTCATCATCGGTGAACATCTCCATGTTGATCGTATCTTTCATACGACTCATGTTCGACCTTTCAGTCTCTTGTGTTCCGAGGCCATGTCTGTACATGCTAGGCTCGTCAAGTTAACCTAAGTGTTTTGCATGTGTAAATCTGTCTTACACCCGTTGTATGTGAACGTTAGAATCTATCACACCCGATCATCACGTGGTGCTTCGAAACAACGAACTGTCGCAACGACGCACAGTTAGGGGGAACACTTTCTTGAAATTATTATGAGGGATCATCTTATTTACTACCGTCGTTCTAAGTAAACAAGATGCAAAAACATGATAAACATCACATGCAATCAAATAGTAGTGACATGATATGGCCAATATCATATAGCTCCTTTGATCTCCATCTTCGGGGCTCCATGATCATCTTCGTCACCGGCATGACACCATGATCTCCATCATCATGATCTCCATCATCGTGTCTCCATGAAGTTGCTCGCCAACTATTACTTCTACTACTATAGCTAACGATTTAGCAATAAAGTAAAGTAATTACATGGCATTAAATCATTGACACGCAGGTCATACAATAATTAAGACAACTCCTATGGCTCCTGCCGGTTGTCATACTCATCGATATGCAAGTCATGATTCCTATTACAAGAACATGATCTCATACATCACAATATATCATTCATCATTCATCACAACTTTTGGACATATCACATCACAAAGCAATTGTTGCAAAAACAAGTTAGACATCCTCTAATTGTTGTTGCATCTTTTACGTGGCTGCAATAGGGTTCTAGCAAGTACGTTTTCTTACCTACGAAAAAGCCACAACGTGATTTGTCAACTTCTATTTACCCTTCATAAGGAACCTTTTCAAAGAATCCGCTCCAACTAAAGTGGGAGAGACAGACACCCGCTAGCCACCTTATGCAACTAGTGCATGTCAGTCGGTGGAACATGTCTCACGTAAGTGTACGTGTAAGGTCGATCCGGGCCTCTTCATCCCACAATACCGCTGAAGCAAAATAAGACTAGTAGTGGCAAGAAAGTTGACAACATCTACGCCCACAACAGATTTGTGTTCTACTCGTGCAAAGAGAACTAAGCATAGACCTAGCTCATGATGCCACTGTTGGGGAACGTTGCATAAAATAAAAAAAATTCCTACGTTCACCAAGATCAATCTATGAGTTCATCTAGCAACGAGAGAGGGGAGTGCATCTACATACCCTTGTAGATCGCGAGCGAAAGCGTTCAAGAGAACGAGGTTGAGGGAGTCGTACTCGTCGTGATCCAAATCACCGGAGATCCTATCGCCGAACGGACGGCACCTCCGCGTTCAACACACGTACGGTCAGCGTGACGTCTCCTCCTTCTTGATCCAGCAAGGGGAAAGGAGGGGTTGATGAAGATCCAGCAGCACGATGGTGTGGTGGTGGATGCAGCAGGGATCCCGGCAGGGCTTCGCCAAGCGTCTGCGGGGGAGAGAGGTGTAGCAAGGGGAAAGGGAGGCGCCAATTGCAAGGGTGCGGCTGCCCTCCCTCCCTCCTCTATATATAGGGTCCCCAAGGGGGGCACCGACCCTAGGAGATCCCATCTCCAAGGGGGGGCGGCGGCCAAGGGGGTGGCTTGCCCCCCAAGGCAAGTGGAGGCGCCCCCCACCCTAGGGTTTCCAACCCTAGGCACAGGTGGGCCCAAGGGGGAGCGCACCAGCCCACCAGAGGCTGGTTCCCCTCCCCACTTCAGCCCACGGGGCCCTTCGGGATAGGTGGCCCCACCCGATGGACGCCCGGGACCCTTCCGGTGGTCTCGGTACAATACCGGTGACCCCCAAAACTTTCCCGATGGCCGAAACTCGACTTCCCATATATAATTCTTTACTTTCGGACCATTCCGGAACTCCTCGTGACGTCTGGGATCTCATTCGGGACTCTGAACAACTTTCAGTTTGCTGCATACTAATATCTCTACAACCCTAGCATCACCGAACCTTAAGTGTGTAGACCCTACGGGTTCGGGAGACACATAGACATGACCGAGACGGCTCTCTGGCCAATAACCAACAGCGGGATCTGGATACCCATGTTGTCTCCCACATGCTCCTCAATGATCTCATCGGATGAACCATGATGTCGAGGATTCAAGCAACCCTGTATACAATTCCCTTTATCAATCGGTATGTTACTTGCCCGAGATTCGATCGTGGTATCCCAATACCTTGTTCAATCTCGTTACCGCCAAGTCACTTTACTCGTACCGCAATGCATGATCCCGTGACCAGACACTTGGTCACTTTGAGCTCATTATGATGATACATTACCGAGTGGGCCCAGAGATACCTCTCCATCATACGGAGTGACAAATCCCAGTCTCGATCCGTGTCAACCCAACAGACACTTTCGGAGATACCCGTAGTATACCTTTATAGTCACGCAGTTATGTTGTGACGTTTGGTACACCCAAAGCACTCCTATGGTATCTGGGAGTTACACGATCTCATGGTCTAAGGAAAAGATACTTGACATTGGAAAGCTCTAGCAAACGAACTACACGATCTTGTACTATGCTTAGGATTGGGTCTTGTCCATCACATGATTCTCCTAATGATGTGATCTCGTGATCAATGACATCTAATGTCCATAGTCAGGAAACCATGACTATCTGTTGATTAACGAGCTAGTCAACTAGAGGCTCACTAGGGACATGTTGTGGTCTGTGTATTCACACGTGTATTACGATTTCCGAATAACACAATTATATTCCTTGTTCATGATAATTATCTTTTATTCATGCTATAATTGTATTATCCGGAAATCGTAATACACGTGTGAATACATAGACCACAACATGTCCCTAGTGAGCCTCTAGTTGACTAGCTCGTTAATCAACAGATAGTCATGGTTTCCTGACTATGGACATTAGATGTCATTGATAACAAGATTACATCATTAGGAGAATGATGTGATGGACAAGACCCAATCCTAAGCATAGCACAAGATCGTGTAGTTCGTTTGCTAGGGCTTTCCAATGTCAAGTATCTTTTCCTTAGACCATGAGATTGTGTAACTCCTAGATACCGTAGGAGTGCTTTGGGAGTACCAAACGTCACAACGTAACTGGGTGACTATAAAAGTATACTACAGGTATCTCTGAAAGTGTCTGTTGGGTTGACACGGATCAAGACTGGGATTTGTCACTCCGTATGACGCAGAGGTATCTCTGGGCCCACTCGGTAATGCATCAACATAATGAGCTCAAAGTGACCAAGTGTCTGGTCACGGGATCATGCATTGCGGTACGAGTAAAGTGACTTGCCGGTAACGAGATTGAACGAGGTATTGGGAGACTGACGGTCGAATCTCGGGCAAGTAACATACCGATTGAAAAAGGGAATTGTATACGGGGTTGCTTGAATCCTCGACATAGTGGTTCATCCGATGAGATCATCGAGGAGCATGTGGGAGCCAACATGGGTATCCAGATCCCGCTGTTGGTTATTGGCCGGAGAGCCGTCTCGGTCATGTCTACATGTCTCCCGAACCCGTAGGGTCTACACACTTAAGGTTCGGTGATGCTAGGGTTGTAGAGATATTAGTATGCAGCAAACCGAAAGTTGTTCGAAGTCCCGGATGAGATCCCGGACGTCACGAGGAGTTCTGGAATGGTCCAGAGGTAAGGAATTATATGTGGGAAGTCGAGTTTCGGCCATCGGGAAAGTTTCGGGGGTCACCGGTATTGTACCGGGACCACCGGAAGGGTCCCGGGGGTCCATCGGGTGGGGCCACCTATCCCAGAGGGCCCCGTGGGCTGAAGTGGGGAGGGAAACCATCCCCTGGTGGGCTGGTGCGCCCCCCCCCCTTGGTCCCCCCCTGCGCCTAGGGTTGGAAAC
>NC_041393.1:155812170-155893494 GCF_002162155.2 Triticum dicoccoides | reverse complement strand
ACCCCCTTGGCCGCCGCCCCCCTAGGGACCCTATATATAGAGGGGGGAGGGAGGGCAGCCGCACCCTTGCACTTGGCGCCTCCCTTTCCCCTTGCTACACCTCTCTCTCCCGCAGACACTTGGCGAAGCCCTGCCGGGATCCCTGCTGCATCCACCACCACGCCGTCGTGCTGCTGGATCTTCATCAACCTCTCCTTCCCCCTTGCTAGATCAAGAAGGAGGAGACGTCATGCTGACCGTACGTGTGTTGAACGAGGAGGTACCGTCCGTTCGGCGCTAGGATCTCCGGTGATTTGGATCACGACGAGTACGACTCCCTCAACCTCGTTCTCTTGAACGCTTCCGCTCGCGATCTACAAGGGTATGTAGATGCACTCCCCTCTCTCGTTGCTAGATGAACTCATAGATTGATCTTGGTGAACATAGGAAATTTTTTATTTTATGCAACGTTCCCCAACAGTGGCATCATGAGCTAGGTCTATGCGTAGTTCTCTTTGCACGAGTAGAACACAAATCTGTTGTGGGCGTAGATGTTGTCAACTTTCTTGCCACTACTAGTCTTATTTTGCTTCAGCGGTATTGTGGGCTGAAGCGGCCCGGACCGACCTTACACGTACGCTTATGTGAGACAGGGTCCACCGACTGACATGCACTAGTTGCATAAGGTGGCTAGCGAGTGTCTGTCTCTCCCACTTTAGTTGGAGCGGATTTGATGAAAAGGGTCCTTATGAAGGGTAAATAGAAGTTGACAAATCACGTTGTGGCTTTTTCGTAGGTAAGAAAACATTCTTGCTAGAACCCTATTGCAGCCACGTAAAAGATGCAACAACAATTAGAAGACGTCTAACTTGTTTTTGCAGCAATTGCTTTGTGATGTGATATGGCCAAAAGTTGTGATGAATGATGAATGATATATTGTGATGTCTGAGATCATGTTCTTGTAATAGGAATCAGGACTTGCATGTCGATGAGTATGACAACCGGCAGGAGCCATAGGAGTTGTCTTAATTATTGTATGACCTGTGTGTCAATGATTTAACGCCATGTAATTACTTTACTTTATTGCTAAACCGTTAGCTATAGTAGTAGAAGTAATAGTTGGCGAGCAACTTCTGGAGACACGATGATGGGGATCATGATGATGGAGATCATGGTGTCATGCCGGTGACGAAGATGATCATGGAGCCCCGAAGATGGAGATCAAAGGAGCTATATGATATTGGCCATATCATGTCACTACCATTTGATTGCATGTGATGTTTATCATGTTTTTGCATCTTGTTTATGTAGAACGATGGTAGTAAATAAGATGATCCCTCATAATAATTTCAAGAAAGCGTTCCCCCTAACTGTGCGCCATTACGACAGTTCGTTGTTTCGAAGCACCACGTGATGATCGGGTGTGATAGATTCTAACGTTCACATACAACGGGTGTAAGACAGATTTACACATGCAAAACACTTAGGTTAACTTGACGAGCCTAGCATGTACAGACATTGCCTCAGAACACAAGAGACCGAAAGGTCGAACATGAGTCGTATGAAAGATACGATCAACATGGAGATGTTCATCGATGATGACTAGTCCGTCTCACGTGATGATCGGACACGGCCTAGTCGACTCAGATCATGTAACACTTAAATGACTAGAGGGATGTCTAATCTGAGTGGGAGTTCATTAAATAATTTGATTAGATGAACTTAATTATCATGAACTTAGTCTAAAATCTTTGCAAAAATGTCTTGTAGATCAAATGGCCAATGCTCATGTCAACATGAACTTCCACGTGTTCCTAGAGAAAACCAAGCTGAAAGATGATGTCAGCAACTATATGGACTGGGTCCGGAACCTGAGGATCATCCTCACAGCTGCCAAGAAAGCATATGTCCTAGAAGCACCGCTAGGTGACCCACCTGCTCTCTCAGCACTTCAAGACGATTTGAACGTTTGGCAGACACGTGCTGATGATTACTCCCTCGTTCAGTGCGGCATGCTTTACAGCTTAGAACCGAGGCTCCAAAAGCGTTTTGAGCAACATGGAGCATATGAGATGTTCGAGGAGCTGAAAATGGTTTTCCAAGCTCACACCCAGGTCGAGAGATATGAAGTCTCTGACAAGTTCTATAGTTGTAAGATGGAGGAAAATAGTTCTGTCAGTGTGCACATACTCAAAACGTCTGGGTTGCACAATCGCCTGTCCCAGCTGGACATTAACCTCTCGGACGAGGTGGTCATTGACAGAATCCTTCAGTCGCTCCCACCGAGCTACAAGAGCTTTGTGATGAACTACAATATGTAGGGGATGGTGAAAACTATTCCTGAAGTATTTTCAATGCTGAAGTCAGCAGAGGTAGAAATCAGAAAAGAACATCAAGTGTTGATGGTCAATAAAACCACCGTTCAAGAAAGGCAAGCGTAAGAAGAACTTCAAGAGGGACGGCAAGGATGTTGCCGCGCCCGGTAAGCCAGTTGCCGGGAAGAAGTCAAAGAGTAAACCCAAGCCTGAAACTGAGTGCTTTTATTGCAAACGGAAGGGTCACTGGAAGCGAAACTGCCCCAAATACTTAGCGGACAAGAAGGCCGGCAACACTAAAGGTATATGTGATATACATGTAATTGATGTGTACCTTACCAGTGCTCATAGTAGCTCCTGGGTATTTGATACCGATGCCATTGCTCGTATTTGTAACTCAAAGCAGGAGCTGCGGAATAAGCGGAGACTGGCGAAGGACGAGGTGACGATGCGCGTCGGGAATGGTTCCAAGGTCGATGTGATCGCCGTCGGCACATTACCTCTACATTTACCTACGGGATTAGTTTTAAACCTTAATTGTTATTTAGTGCCAAGTTTGAGCATGAACATTGTATCTGGATCTCGTTTAATACGAGATGGCTACTCATTTAAATCCGAGAATAATGGTTGTTCTATTTATATGGGAGATATGTTTTATGGTCATGCCCCGATGGTCAATGGTTTATTCTTAATGAATCTCGAACGTAATGTTACACATATTCATAGTGTGAATACCAAAAGATGTAAAGTTGATAACGATAGTCCCACATACTTGTGGCACTACCACCTTGGTCACATTGGTGTCAAGCGCATGAAGAAGCTCCATGCTGATGGACTTTTAGAGTCTCTCGATTATGAATCATTTGACACATGCAAACCATGCCTCATGGGAAAAATGACCAAGACTCAGTTCTCCGGAACAATGGAGCGAGCAACCAACTTATTGGAAATCATACATACCGATGTGTGCGGTCCAATGAGCGTTGAGGCTCGCGGAGGATATCGTTATGTTCTCACTCTCACTGATGACTTGAGTAGATATGGGTATGTCTATTTGATGAAACACAAGTCTGAGACCTTTGAAAAGTTCAAGGAATTTCAGAATGAGGTAGAGAATCAACGTGACCAAAATATAAAGTTCTTACGATCAGATCGTGGAGGAGAATATTTAAGTCACAAATTTGGTACGCACTTAAGGAAATGTGGAATCGTTTCACAACTCACGCCGCCTGGAATACCTCAGTGTAATGGTGTGTCCGAACGTCGTAATCGCACTCTATTGGATATGGTGCGATCTATGATGTCTCTTACCGATTTACCGCTATCATTTTGGGGATATGCTCTAGAGACAGCTACATTCACTTTAAATAGGGCTCCGTCTAAATCCGTTGAGACGACACCGTATGAATTATGGTTTGGGAAGAAACCTAAGCTATCGTTTCTAAAAGTTTGGGGATGCGATGCTTATGTCAAGAAACTTCAACCTGAAAAGTTCGAACCCAAGTCAGAAAAATGCGTCTTCATAGGATACCCTAAGGAAACCATTGGGTATACCTTCTACCTTAGATCCAAAGGCAAGATATTTGTTGCCAAGAACGGATCCTTTCTGGAAAAGGAGTTTCTCTCGAAAGGAGTAAGTGGGACGAAAGTAGAACTCGATGAAGTACTACCTCTTGAACCGGAAAGTAGTGCAACTCAGGAAAATGTTCCTGTGGTGCCTACACCGACTGGAGAGGAAATTAATGATGATGATCAAGGTACTTCGGATCAAGTTGCTGATGAACTTAGTAGGTCCACAAGGACACGTTCCACACCAGAGTGGTATGGCAACCCTGTCCTGGAAATCATGTTGTTAGACAACGGTGAACCTTCGAACTATGAAGAAGCAATGGTGGGACCAGATTCCAACAAATGGCTTGAAGCCATGCAATCCGAGATAGGATCCATGTATGAAAATGAAGTATGGACTTTGACAGACTTGCCCGATGATCGGCGAGCGATAGAAAACAAATGGATCTTTAAGAAGAAGACGGACGCAGATGGTAATGTTACCATCTATAAAGCTTGACTTGTCGCTAAGGGTTATCGACAAGTTCAAGGGGTTGACTACGATGAGACATTCTCTCCCTAGCGAAGCTAAAGTCCGTCTGAATCATGTTAGCAATTGCCGCATACTATGATTATGAGATATGGTAGATGGACTTCAAAACGGCATTCCTTAACGGACATCTTAAGGAAGAACTGTATATGATGCAGCCGGAAGGTTTTGTCGATCCTAAGAATGCTAACAAGGTGTGCAAGCTCCAGCGATCCATTTACGGGCTGGTGCAAGCAACTCGGAGTTGGAACATTCGCTTTGATGAGATGATCAAAGCGTTTGGGTTTATGCAGAATTATGGAGAAGCCTGCGTTTACAAGAAAGTGAGTGGGAGCTCTGTAGCATTTCTCATATTATATGTAGATGACATACTTTTGATGGGAAATGATATAGAACTTTTGGACAACAATAAGGCCTACTTGAATAAGTGTTTTTCAATGAAGGACCTTGGAGAACCTTCTTACATATTAGGCATCAAGATCTATAGGGATAGATCGAGACGCCTCATAGGTCTTTCACAAAGCACATACCTTGACAAGATATTGAAGAAGTTCAATATGGATCAGTCCAAGAAAGGGTTCTTGCTTGTATTGCAAGGTGTGAGATTGAGCTCGGCTCAATGCCCGACCACGGCAGAAGATAAAGAAGAGATGAGTGTCATCCCCTATGCCTCAGCCATAGGATCTATTATGTATGCCATGTTGTGTACCAGACCTGATGTAAACCTTGCCGTAAGTTTGGTAGGAAGGTACCAAAGTAATCCCGGAAAGGAACACTGGACAGCGGTCAAGAATATCCTGAAGTACCTGAAAAGGACAAAGGACATGTTTCTCGTCTATGGAGGTGACGAAGAGCTCATCGTAAAGGGTTACGTCAACGCTAGCTTCGACACAGATCTGGATGACTCTAAGTCACAAATCGGATACGTGTATGTGTTGAATCGTGGAGCAGTAAGCTGGTGCAGTTGCAAGCAGAGTGTCGTGGCGGGATCTACATGTGAAGCGGAGTACATGGCAGCCTTGGAGGCAGCGCATGAAGCAATATGGATGAAGGAGTTCATCACCGACCTAGGAGTCATACCCAATGCGTCGGGGCCGATCACTCTCTTCTGTGACAACACTGGAGCTATTCCCCTTGGCAAGGAGCCCAGGTTTCACAAGAAGACCAGGCACATCAAGCGTCGTTTCAACTCCATCCGTGAAAATTTTCAAGATGGAGACATAGATATTTGCAAAGTACATACGGATCTGAATGTGGCAGATCCGTTGACTAAACCTCTTCCGCGAGCAAAACATGATCAACACCAGAACTCAATGGGTGTTCGATTCATCACAATGTAACTAGATTATTGACTCTAGTGCAAGTGGGAGACTGTTGGAAATATGTCCTAGAGGCAATAATAAAAGGATTATTATTATATTTCCTTGTTCATGATAATTGTCTTTTATTCATGCTATAATTTTATTATCCGGAAATCGTAATACACGTGTGAATACATAGACCACAACATGTCCCTAGTGAGCCTCTAGTTGACTAGCTCGTTAATCAACAGATAGTCATGATTTCCTGACTATGGACATTAGATGTCATTGATAACGAGATCACATCATTAGGAGAATGATGTGATGGACAAGACCCAATCCTAAGCATAACACAAGATCATGTACTTCGTTTGCTAGAGCTTTCCAATGTCAAGTATCTTTTCCTTAGACCATGAGATCGTGTAACTCCCAGATACCGTAGGAGTGCTTTGGGTGTACCAAACGTCACAACGTAACTGGGTGACTATAAAGGTATACTACGGGTATCTCCGAAAGTGTCTGTTGGGTTGACACGGATCGAGACTGGGATTTGTCACTCCGTATGACGGAGAGGTATCTCTGGGCCCACTCGGTAATGCGTCATCATAATGAGCTCAAAGTGACCAAGTGTCTGGTCACGGGATCATGCATTGCGGTACGAGTAAAGTGACTTGCCGGTAACGAGATTGAATGAGGTATTGGGATACCGACGATCGAATCTCGGGCAAGTAACATACCGATTGACAAAGGGAATTGTATACGGGGTTGCTTGAATCCTCGACATCGTGGTTCATCTGATGAGATCATCGAGGAGCATGTGGGAGCCAACATGGGTATCCAGATCCCGCTGTTGGTTATTGGCCGGAGAGCTGTCTCGGTCATGTCTACGTGTCTCCCGAACCCGTATGGTCTACACACTTAAGGTTCGGTGACGCTAGGGTTGTAGAGATATTAGTATGCAGCAAACTGAAAGTTTTTCGTAGTCCCGGATGAGATCCCAGACGTCACGAGGAGTTCCGGAATGGTCCGGAGGTAAAGAATTATATATGGGAAGTCGAGTTTCGGCCATCGGAAAAGTTTCGGGGGTCACCGGTATTGTACCGGGACCACCGGAAGGGTCCTGGGGGTCCACCGGGTGGGGCCACCTATCCCGGAGGGCCCCGTGGGCTGAAGTGGGGAGGGAAACCAGCCCCTGGTGGGATGGTGCGCCCCTCCTTGGGCCCCCCCTGCGCCTAGGGTTGTAAACCCTAGGGTGGGGGGCGCCTCCACTTGCCTTGGGGGACAAGCCACCCCCTTGGCCGCCGCCCCCCCTTGGAGATGGGATATCCTAGGGCCGGCGCCCCCCTGGAGACCCTATATATAGAGGGGGGGAGGGAGGGCAGCCACACCCTTGCACTTGGCGCCTCCCTTTCCCCTTGCTACACCTCTCTCTCTCGCAGACGCTTGGCGAAGCCCTGCCGAGATCCCTGCTGCATCCACCACCACGCCGTCGTGCTGCTGGATCTTCATCAACCTCTCCTTCCCCCTTGCTGGATCAAGAAGCAGGAGATGTCACGCTGACCGTACGTGTGTTGAATGCGGAGGTGCCATCCGTTCGGCGCTAGGATCTCCGGTGATTTGGATCACGACGAGTACGACTCCCTCAACCTCGTTCTCTTGAACGCTTCCGCTCTTGATCTACAAGGGTATGTAGATGCACTCCCCTCTCTCGTTGCTAGATGAACTCATAGATTGATCTTGGTGAACGTAGGAAATTTTTATTTTATGCAACGTTCCCCAACAGTCTTGTCTGTGCTAGGCGCCCCCCTCCTCATATATATCGGGGGGAGCACGCAGAAAAAATCAGCCGTCCAGTGTGCAATGCTTCTCGATACAAGAAGACAAGAAAGAAAGCTCCTCAGAAAGTTGTATGGTACTTCCCGATCACTGTCTGACTGCAACAGTATTTCGTAGATCCTAAGGAAGCAAATCTCATGTGCTCGCACGCGGAGAGGAAGAAGCCCGACGATTGAGATGATCTGAAGTGGAGAGCATTCAACGCCGTATATGGATTTGCTGCAGAAGATGCAAGGAACATCGTGCTTGGTGCAAGTACCGATGACATGAATCTGTTTGGAAACCAGAACACGAACCATAGCACATGGCCCATCTTTGTATGGATGTACAACCTCCCCCCATGGAAGTGCATGAAGACAAAGTACATACACATGAGCATGCTGATTGAAGGGCCGAAACAATAGGGAAATAATATTAACTTGTATATGGGGCTTCTGAAAGAGGAACTAGACACGTTATGGAAAACACCGGCATGGACATGGGACGCCAGCAAAGGAGAGTATTTCTATATGAGAGCCACACTGATGATGACGGTGCATGACTATCTCGGTTACAGGTACACCTCAGGCCAGGTGTGCGAAGGATACCGCGGATGCATGAGGTGCATGGATGATACAACGTCTCAGCAGCTTATGTCAATGAAAGATGGCGGGTCTGGGAAAACTGTGTACATGGGGCATCATAGATGGCTCGAGAAGGATGACCCCTGGAGAAAATGTGGAGATCTATTCAATGGTTTGGCTGAGCATTGAGGACCTCCACGTCAGAGGAGTGGTGCCGAAATCAACGAGCCATTGAAAAACTGAGAACAGTGCCCCACGCCAGGAAAGATGAAAAAGGCGCCGGAGCCGCTGCTGAAGGTATGGAAAACGAGGTATATTTTCTAGGACTTGGAGTACTGGCCCAATCACGACACACCTCATTGCCTTGATCAAATGCATATCACGAAGAATGTCCTCGAGATCTTGCTTGGCAAACTGATAAACATGCCAGAGAAGACCAATGATGGGCTAAAGGCAAGGAAAGACTTGGAAGATTTGAAGATTAGGAGAGATCTCCACATGCCGGCCCGTAAAAAGTCGACAGAGGAAACGAAGACGGAGACGAGGGAGGGAGAAAGGGTAAGAAAATTCAACAATAAGGAGGAGAATTATTGCCCCCTTCTTGCTTCACCTTACGTGTGAAGGAGATCGATCAATTCATGAAGTGCCTTACGGTAATCAAAGTCAGTTCCGGTTACTGTGGGAAGGTAAGCATATTTCTAGACACCAAGAAGAAAAGGTTCAGCGGGATGAAGTCTCATGACTGTCACATGACGGTGACGCAGATACTCCCGGTTGCCATTAGAGGGTTAATGGACAAGCACGTCCGTAACACGCTTATTGGTCTCTGCAATTTCCTCGATGTTATCTCTCGAAAGTCCATCAGTGTGAAGTGATACGTCTCCATCGTATCTACTTTTCCAAACTCTTTTGCCCTTGTTTTGGACTCTAACTTGCATGATTCGAATGGAACTATGCCGGACGAATGCTGTTTTCAGAAGAATTGCCATGGTATTATTTTTGTGCAGAAATAGAAGTCCTCAGATTGACCTGAAAATTTACGGAGAATATTTTTGGAATATATAAAAAATATTGGCGCAAGAATCAACCTGAGGGGGGCCACCCAGAGGCCACAAGCTCTGGGGGAGCGCCCACCCCCTGGGGCATGCCTCCTAGGCTTGTGGGCCCCCTGGAGCTCCTTTGACCCTAACTCCAACACTATATATTCACTTTCGAGGAAACAACAGAAAGAAGGATTCATCGCATTTTACAATATGAAGCTGCCGCCACCTCCTGTTCTTCATCGGGAGGGCTAATCTGGAGTTCATTCGGGGCTCCGGAGAGGGGGATTCATCGCCATCATCATCATCAACCTTCCTCCATCACCAATTTCATGATGCTCACCGCCGTGTGTGAGTAATTCCATCGTAGGCTTGCTGGACGGTGATGGGTTGGATGAGATTTATCATGTAATGGAGTTAGTTTTGTTATGGTTTGATCCCTAGTATTCACTATGTTATGAGATTGATGTTGCTATGACTTCGCTATGCTTAATGCTTGTCACTACGGCCCAAGTGCCATGAATTCAGATCTGAATCTATTATGTTTCCATCAATATATTTGTGTTCTTGATCCGATCTTTTAGGTTGTAGACACCTATTACGTGTTATGATCTGCATACCCCAAGGTGACAATAATTGGGATTCTTTCCGATGATTGTCGTAGTTTGGGGAGTTCATGTATTCACTAAGTGCTAATACTTTGTCCCAGATCTCTATTAAAAGGAGGCCTTAATATCCCTTAGTTTCCATTAGGACCCCGCTGCCCCGGGAGGGTAGGAGAAAAGATGTCATGCAAGTTCTTCTCCATAAGCACGTATGACTATATACGGAATACATGCCTACATTATATTGATGAATTGGAGCTAGTTCTGTGTCACTCTAGGTTATGAATGCTACATGATGAATATCATCCGACACATATCATCACCGATCCATTGCCTATGAGTTCGTCTCATATTGATCTTCGCTAAGTTACTTTCGTTACTGCTGTTGTTACAATCGTTACAAAACTGCTACTGTTACTTTTGCCACCGTTACTGTTACTTCCATATTACTTTGCTACTATATACTTTGTTGCAGATATTAAGTATTTCAGGTGTGGTTGAATTGACAACTCATCTGCTAATACTCGTGAATATTCTTTGGCTCCCCTTGTGTTGAGTCAATAAATTTGGGTTGAATTCTCTACCCTCGAAAACTATTGCGATCCCCTATACTTGTGGGTTATCATGAAGCAGTTCCGGAGAACACAGGAAGAGATCGTTGTCTTACTATGTGAGCTTGAGATGTACTTCCCGCCCGTGTTCTTTTACATCATGGTGCATTTGTGTGTCCACATTGTGGACGACATCATCGACCACGGGCCGACATTCCTTCACAGCATGATGCCGTTCGAGAGGATGAATGGGGTGATCAAAGGATTCGTTTGTAACTTGTCCCGTCCCGATGGGAGCATCGTCCAGGGGTATCTGACGCAAGAGTGCATCTCCTCTTGCAAGAATTATATAGGTGTCAGAGACCCTATTGTTGGTTTGCCCGCCAAGAAGCACAATGGGTGGCTCGGAGGAGAAGGTGACAACAACGGATGAAGGGAATTGCACGTGGACTACTTGGATCGGCGGAACGACTTTGATAGGGCTAACTTAGTAGTGCTACAACACCTAGATGTGGTATATGATTATGTGACACTTCTTAAAGAAACCATTGCAAAGAAGTATCGTGATAAGGGGATGTGCAAGACGGACGATGAAGTTACTGGAGAGCACAACACCACTTTCTTGCATTGGCTTAAAGAGCAAGTTCTTGCTAATCCCCTGGAAGAGGGCAGTTCAGACGGATTGCTCATACACGCCTTAGCACATGGCCCTGTGCCCAAACTCCTAACCTATTAGGCCTACGATATCAATGGGTACACGTTCTACATGGAGGCCAAAGACATGGACAGTGATTACCAAAACTCAGGGGTGACGATTGAATGCGTGACCAATACCAATGGCACAACTGAAAGATTCTACGGAAGGGTCGAAGAGATCTGGGAGCTTGACTGCATTGGAATGCATGATGCGACGATGTTTCATGTCAGATGGGCTAAGGACGTCATAAGAGAAAACAAGTATTTCACTACCATGTCTATACCCGACGCGAAGAGCGCTACCATGAATGTTAACTTCATAGCCAAAACTGAGCCATGGGTACACGCTAAGCATGTGACACGATACTTCTTCATAACCGACCCAACCAATCCCAGCCGTGTTGTCGTGAGGAGAGGAAAAAGGAGCATCGTCAGAATGGATGGAGTCGCCAATGAGGAAGACTGACCAATATGATAACCCGATGAGGGAAGATGATGATGACGATGAATCATACGTGAAAAGAAGAACCAATATTACATTACCTAAGAAAGATCGTACTCCATGGTGCCGGAAAAGTCACAACGAGGGGCTCAATTATTCGATAGCAAACAAGAAAGGGAAGAAGCCCAATGTGAAACGTCGTCGACGCAGCTGAGAAACCATCATTTATATATATGTATCTATTTTGTGTACGCACTTAAGTAACCGTTATTAGTCAAATGATGTATACATCATATCCCCTTCAATTACCACCACATGCATGGTTCTGGTGATATTCACGCAGTGTGGGAGCGAGATGTTCTCGTCGACTGCGTGTGAGGCCGTCGGGAGAAAAAAAACAAAAGGGATAAAGCAATAAAAAATAAAAATAAACAGAAAATTAAAGGAAAATAATAAAAATAAAATAAAACTAAAAACTAGAAAAGAAAAATAATAAAAAGAAAAGAAACATATCAATAGCGCTGGATTGTGAACCAGCGCTATAGCTAATTTAGCTATAGCGCTGGATCCTAATCCAGCGCAGCGCTACTGCTATGTGTATTTTAGAATTAAAAAAAACTAAAAAATGGAACAATTAGCAGTAGCGTCGGCTTACCACCCAGCGCTATAGCTAACTTAGCTATAGCGCTGGATCCTAACCCAGCACCACTGCTATTTTTAGTTAACCCACCGCGCGGGTTCAAAATTTTGCCAAGTCCCTTCCCCCCTCTCCCACCTCTCCCCCTCCTCTTTGTCACGTGCCACCGTCGATCGCCTTGCCCGCCGTCAACCTCGACGTTGGCCGTCGCCCTGCCCGTCCCTCGACCTCGACCTCGACACTGACCCTAGCACCTGCCGGCCCTCGACCTCGACCTCGACGTTGGCTCAAGACCCTGCCCGCCCTCGAGCTCACCGCCACCGTCGACCTCTTCCCCGCCCGCCCTCGACCTCGCCACCGCCGACCTCTCCCCTGCCTACCATTGACCGTCGCTGCTCGAGCCCGAGCCCGTAATCCTCTCCCTCTCCTCTCCCCTACCCTACCCTAGCTACCGTTTAGAGCAGTAGCAAATTGTTTTAATTAGGGAAGTAGAAAATTTGTTTAGGAAATTATTTTTTTGTAGTTGTAGGGCAGTACCATTTAGGGCAATAGAAAATTTAGAAAATTTAGCAAAATTGTCAAAATTATCATCACATTTAAGGGCAATACCAAATTTAGTGCAGTACCATTTTTTGATGTTGTTCATGCTTGCTAGGAGCATATTATAGCTCTCTTCCTTGTTAGAGGGCAGTACCAAATTTAGCAAAATTATCGAAATTATCATCACATTTTAGTGCGGTACCAAATTTAGATAAATTAGCAAATATGTTGGTTGGGGCAGTAGCAGAGAGAGAGAGAGAGAGAGAGAAAGAGAGAGAGAGAGAAAGAGAGAGAGAGAGAGAGAGAGCATTTAGCAATTTTGTAGGTATACATAATAGCTATAAATAGCTAGACAATTTTTGAAGCTATAATAAAAAAGTATTAAATTTTTTAGCTATAAATAAAAACATTAGCAATTTTTTGTAACTAGGCAATTTATCAAAAACAGTAGCTCCCTTCCTAGACTTTTTAGCTATAAATAAAAAACAGTAGCAAATGTTTTTAGGAAATTAGCTAGGCAATTTTTGTAGGTATATAAAATAGCTATAAATAAAAAATAGTAGCTCCCTTCCTTGACTTTTTTAGCTATAAATAAAAACAACAGCAAATGTTTAGTGAGCTCAAGTTGCAAAGGTTTTTGGTTTGAAAAGACCACTATTTTGCAATGTTTAGTGAGGTCATTTCACTATGTCTACTTGCTTTATATGTGCTCCTGTGATGCTCATATGTCATTGATGTTATATGATTTTGCAATGTTGGTTGAATATCTAAGAATATCCGAGTGGCCTATGTTTTGCCAGAATGTTGATTCATTTCCGTTCTGGAAAATTTTAGGCACTCCATATGTCCACTTTTTAGCAAAGGTCATGCCGAAAATTTTCATGAATTTTGGTATGGTTTGTGCTAGAAACTAGGACATAGGGAGTGTCCAGGATTTGCCGGAAGGGGAATGAATCAACATTCCGACCAAATAGAGGCCCCTTTTTTCTCTTTGTTATATCTTTTATTTACAATTGTTGAATAGGAAACATGTCTAGCCACGCCGAAGACGGGGGTTCTGGTTGCCTCGAAGAAGACCCCGTCGAGGTAGCAAATCATTATTTTGATTACCTGGATGAACACCAGTTGCGGGTGCAGGGTGGCGGCAGTGGCACTGATGCCGACACTGGCACCAGCACCGACACCACCCCCGAGACCGGCAACGATGCTGTCGTATCCGGTAAAGCGCCAAAGTGGAAGAGGACACGAAAACCAAACGAGCTCGGCATCGGACAAATTGTGGTCGTGGAGATGCACCCCAAGAAATTAGAGCCAACGGCGCCGGAGGAAGCGCGCTCTTTCTAGGGCAATCAACTAGGATACATCATCAGGAAAACAACCAACATCAACGACGAGAGGTTAAAGAAGATACCACATATGGAGCACATGCTCCTAAAGAAGTTGCACAATAGGTTCCTGTTCCCCGGCCAGGATGAAAGAAATGATCCTTGGGAGGATGAATCCATGACAAAGATAAACATCAAGGCGATGGTGACATTCACCAATGACTTGTCCGCCTGGAAAGTTAGGGCGAAAAAATTGATTGCAAAGAATGAACCGTGGTCCAAGATTCATGCTGACAATCCGTCACTAAAGAAAGTGGACTTTGAAAAATTCAAGGAGACTTGCGCTAAAGAAGAAGTCAAGCAAAGGTCGGATAAATTGAAGGTGTTCCAGGCCAGGAACACACCTCCCCACTGCCTCAGAATCCATGGTTACAAGGGGAAGAGGCACGTATGGGCCAAGGAGGACGCCGAACGTGAAAGTCACGGAATCCCAGACCCCTTGGCAGAGTTTACCGACCCGTAGGAGCGTGACTGGATCAAGGCTCGGTACAAGTGGGACCGCATCAATAAGATCTTTTACACGGACCAGAACACGAGGGAGTTCATGAGACTTTTGGTAATTGTTATATTACCACCTTATTATATTAGCTTCCAATCAATTCGACTACAAGTTCTGTCACATTAGTAAACCATCAATGTTCCTTTTGCAGAAAGAGCAGCACCAAAAGGCAGCCGAAAGTGACGAGTCGTCACAGTCGTCGGCGAGGCCCGAGTGGGACACCCCTTTCAATCGGGCCCTGAACATACTGAAAAAGGTCCTGGAGGATAAACTGCCGTCCTATGGATGTGTGCATGGTGTCAGAGATGGCGCCTCGTGGAAGACGTGCTATCACGAGCAGCCAGAGGAAAGAAGGCAGAGACGGTTGTTTACTCAACAGACCATCGACAAGAAGGTCACGACTTCGGTCAATAAGACCAAAGCTAACACCAAAGAAGAGTTGCTCGGGGTAGTCAATGCAACAGTATCTGGCATCACGGCTGACTTCCAATCTTCCATTATTACCAGCTTGATTCCGACAATTATCGATTGGTAGAAGAGCAATCCATATAAAGGGCCAGTGGACTTTCCCCTTCCCAGCTACGTCGGGTGCAATTCGGTGAACATTGCACCACCAACACCTACTCACGCAACCGCAAAAGGTCCCACTCCTGTTTATAGCAGCCCGACCTCCATCACTAGCACACCCGATGGGGATTCATCTTTGGCTGACCTTGACGCCCTCATGGTAATTACGTGTCATACCCTTTTCACCAGCATGTATATAGTCTTTCGTTTTAGTTGCCTTTCAGATGTTTGATGTCACAGACATGTCTTCGTAGGCCAACGATACCCCATGCACCCTACTGTACGACATCAATGGCCAGAAGGTGGCCATGGGAAAGGCAACGATTGTGAAGCCGAAGGACCGCATGTTCCACAACTGAGAGATGCCCCATGGCGTCTTCAAGATTAACATGGCCAGTGTCAAAGAGGGCTTCAAGGATTTGCCTCCTCCGGTACCAGTCGATGACGAGGAGACCCCTAAATGGATTGGCGCATGGAAGAGCTGGTCCTTGCCTTGGCCGAAGGCACTTCTTCATGTCAAGGCGCCCGGTATCACACTAATGACAGCTCCTCAAGAAGGTATGAACACCACCCCACCTACCAAATTACCTGCACCTGTCGTGGCGGTTGATAGCGGACGATGTGAGGGAGAGCCTCCAATAGTGCCAGATGACGTCGCCCCTATCAAAGAAGCAAATGCTGATGATTTCATGGAGGAGGAGGATGATGATCCTCTCAAGTATATCAATACAGCCTATGACGATGGAGGATTGATGGCCCGGGACTATGACTCAGGCTATGACCGTGGAGATGATGACTTGATGCTGCCTGATTTGCCAGAGCTAGAACATCCTAAGGCGGAATGCAAAAAGTCTATATTCATGTGATCCTTGCAGGAGACGCCTCCAGATGCCGCCTCTACCCAGCAACAAACCAAGGACGGTTCACTGATTAGCCCGATGACACTGGGGGTGGTGGTTAGGGAAGGTATGGTGGGCTCACTACCGCGACCCACCAAGAAGCAAAGGAGGAGACCGGACAAGAAATGCCCTAAAGGCGCCAGAGCTGCTTCAAGCAGCCAGCCACCTCTGAAGCCTCGGGAGGTAGACAAAATACCTGCTGATGGTGCAGAGTGTTTCCATGTCGCCGGCCACACGATCCAACCTCTGAAAGCGCTAGAGCACATACTGAACAATGATCTAAGGAGACTTATGAAGATGTGCTGGCCAGAGAGAAAAGCCTTCTCATCTCGAAAAAACCAGGATTCCCACTTTACGCGGCTCAGGTGCCAGGTGGGAAGTTGTATGTTGAGATATGGACCGCGGATAAGTTCATCTTGCAATTTGACTACATCCACGACATGTTCCACATGACCAAGCTGAATTTTTAGTTCATCCGCATGTATGCGCTGTATGTCAACTACATCATCAGGTGCGAGAACATAAAATATATCTGCGTCGCGGACCTATACTATATGCATGAGAGCTTCTTGGCAGTCTGCAAAAGAGAACCGTGACTATGCGAGCAAGTACATCAGCGAGTCAATGATCGCTAATAAGGACAAGGGAGCGATTCTCCTGCCTTATCATCCCACGTAAGTCACCCGCGGATATCCTTTCGTAAGTTTTAATCATTCCTTTGCAAGCATGGAGGCTAATTTGAGGTGTACTTATTTTGCACAGTGGGGGGGGGGGTCCTCACTTGTTTGTACCCAGTATACTCCCATGCTATGTACTTGGACTCATCGAAGAACATCAATAAAAAGGATTACACGCACATAAAGAGTGTTCTCAATAGAGCCCTGTTAACTGTCACATCCCTAGCTTCTGGTACTGCCTGGTGTTTGCATCTTGTTGCATCATGTTTAAATTCTATTTAAGTTGAAATGGGGATTGATCGAACCCTAGCATCAGAAAGAATTCAACTAGGTTCAAATAAAATATTTTCAATGAACCCAAAATGCCTTCACAAAATGTTCATCATCTTTGGATTGGTCTTGAACCTCTGCCAAAAATATTGCACATTTTTCTAGGTCAATTGGGGGTCACTGAATTAAATCATATAGTATTTTCATTTGGGCATTTAAATTCTATAAAATATTTTAAATGCCCAAATAATCACAAACTAAAATGTTTGCTATTGAAAATATGCCAAACAGTGGCCATAGTCAGTTGCATGATTTTTGGAAATGCTCTGGCATTTTTAATAAAGCCAAACCCAATTACAGAAAATAGGAAACAGAAATAAGAGAGAGAGAGAGAGAGAGAGAGAGAGAGAGAGAGAGACTCACCTGGGCACTTACCTGGCGTTCTAGCCCACCCGGCCTACCTGCTACAGTAGTCAGCCTGCTAGGCCCAGCCCACCCCGTCGCGCGTCGTCTTCCTCGCGCCTACTGGCATTGCGCGTGGCACGCACACAGCCAAGCTACGGCCACCTCCTGCTAGCCACGCAGCTGCTCCCCCTTGCCTTGGACGTCGCCACGCACCCCCTGGACCTCTCTCACTCTCTCCCGTGCTTCTCCCCTTCTCTGCTCTCTCTCCCTCTTGCGCCGAGCGCAACCATCGCCGTTGATCGCCGTTGTCGTGGCCAAAGCCACTGCCTTGCCTCGCTGACTCGCCAAGAAGCTCTGCCTCATCCTCCTCTTCCTCCTCACCAAGACGGAAGGCGCTGGAAGCCCCTGGATTTCACCAACTCCGCCTTCCCCTCCTCGGCCACCGAGGATCGCCACCGTCAATTTGCCGCCGTCTCCACCTCCCCGAGCTCGCTGAGACCGTCTCCGACCCTTGTATGAGCTCCACCTTCCTCTCCCTTGCTCCCCGTGCCCGTATGCACCTCTAGTCGCCCGAGTCACCAGAGTCGTGAGCTCACCGCCGCCTTGGTTCCTTGTCATAGCAGCCAGGGCCACCGCAGCTCACCTCCGAGCACGGAACCGTGCTCCACACCTCACCAGGAGCACGTAGCACCCACCGGCGCCTCCCCTAGTGCACTGCAACGCCGAACCCGTCGTTGTCCGAACTACGGCCACCGCACAAGTCACCGCCACCGCAAACCTAGGCCATCCCAGCTGCTGCCGCTGCCGCCACTAGATGCACGAGAGCGACAGCAAGCCATAGCAACAAACCACGCTCGAAACCGTGGCCTATAGCTCGATTCCGAGTGTCGCCGCCGCGAGCCATGGTCGCCATCGTTTAATCGCCGGCGCGTCTGACGTGGCTATGTCATTAGGCCTTAATCACGTTTAGTTTAACCACCCCAGCCGCTGACATCAGGGCCCCTCCAGTTAAATAACCTCGGGTTAATCTTTTAATTAGTTTTAGTTAAACCAAGCGGGACCCACGCATCAGAGTTGACTGTGCTGACGTGGTCGTTTACCAGACCCACCTGTCGGCGACTCTAACCAGGCCTATGTCTTTGACGTGTGGCCCCCACATGTCAGGTTTGACCTGGCCGACTCTGTTGACCAGGAGACGTCACAGTGACGTAGTGCTGACACAATAAGTAATTTTCTGTATTAAACTTAATTAAGGAAATTCCAAAAAATTCTCTAAGCTTCTAAAATTCATAGAAATTCAACCATAACTCCAAATGAAATAAATTATATATGAAAAATGATCAAAAAATCCAATCTATCCATCTATACTGGTTTCATGCATGTTTAAATAACTTAACCCTGTTGTTTAGTGCAAAACATGATAAGGCACCATTTAAATTCATAATTTGAGTTTGAGGTTGAACCTTTGGTTCAAAATGACTCAAACCCATCTGGTTTTAGTTGCATTGGCCCAACACACTCATTTTGCCATGTCATGATCATGCATCGTATTGTGCATTGCATTGATTGTGTTCTTCTTTGTTTGCTGGTGTTTGTCCCCTCTCAGTAGACGTTGTTCTGACGATGAGTTCGATGACACCGATGAAGAACTTTACTATCTTCAGAAGTGCCAGGCAAGCAAAAACCCCTTGTTCATTCCGATACAATCCCACTCTCTCGCTCTTGCTCTCTTTTACTGCATTAGGACAACAATGATTCAACTATTACATGATGCGGTAGTTGAACCCCTTTCCTCTGCATGACCTGTCATTGCCACAGTAAATAGATGAAACCCACCAGCATGAGTAGGAGTTGTTTGAGCCCTGATGTGCCTACTCATTCATGCTTGTTGTCATGCCTGATACTGCTTAGAGTTGAGTCAGGTCTGATTCATCGGGGAATGAATTAGAATGGTGATGAACATGTCCTATTGTGTGTGAGCTAAGTGTGTGAACACGATTTGGTAAAGGTAGCGGTGAGAGGCCATGTAGGAGTACATGGTGGGTTGTCTCATTGAAACCGTCCTCAGGAACTGAGTTCTGTGTTTGTGATCCATGAACAGCTACTAACACACATTGGAATGCTTAAGTGCCCCTCTCGACTTATTAATCAACTCGATCTCTGTCCAGGAGTTGCAACTAGTTTATGGTGTTTGTAGGTAGTGCTAGTAGTCTACCAAGTGGCACCCGGTACAGGTGGGCTTGGGACAGACTAGGTGCAGTGGCACGGTGTACCAAGTGGCACCTGGATGGTGGGCTTCGGAACCCTGCTCACATTGTTTGGGGCCGTGAGCGACACCCCGGCCGGATCTCCTTGCGGATGGAACCCGAATAGGCGATAAACCTGGACTAGAGACTTGTGTGGTTAGTCAGGTCGTGGCCGACACCCTCGCCAGAATTCGGCTTGAAGGTTGCCAAGATACATAACGTGTACATGGAGGTAAGTGGTGAGAGCGTGTCTGAAGAAGTACACCCCTTCAGGGTTAATATGATCTATTCGAATAGCCGCGTCCACGGTGAAGGACCTCTGGGTTGCCTATACAGTTCATAGACAAGTGAAAGTGGATACTCTAAAATACGCAAGATAAGCAGGAGTGCTATGGATGGCGTTCTCGTAGGAAGACGGGAGCGGGTCCATAGTGGTGTATTGGTATGGTGAATATGTGGACTCGTGTGCGCCACCTCAAAATAGTTACTTGCAGTCGTAGTTCAGGATAGCCACCAAGTCAAAGCTGGCTTGCTGCAGTTAAACCCCACCATCCCTTTGATTGAAAATGATGCATATGTAGTTAGTTCTGATGTAAGTCTTGCTGGGTATATTTGTACTCACGTTTGCTTAATTTATGATTTTGTAGAGAGACTTCAGTCTCACTAGTAGTTCCGTGTGGACTTCGATGTTTAGCTTGTTACCTCAGCTACGATGTTGTGCCGTCGGCAGGATCTGGTAGATAGTCAGGCTTCTTAGCCTTTTTCATTTGTAGATGCCTGTACTCAGACATGTTAAGCTTCCGCATGTGCTTGTTGTTTGTATGTTCTGAATGTTCGGTCATGAGACTCATGTTTGTAATATCTCGCTCCTCGAAGCCTATTGCATAAGTACTTTGAGTCATAGAGTTATGTTGTGATGCCATGTTGTATTTGCACATATCGAGCATATTGTGTGTATGATTTGAAATGCTTGGTATGTGTGGGATCTGACAACCTAGTTGTTCATCCTTGGTAGCCTCTCTTACCGGGAAATGTCTCCTAGTGCTTCCACTGAGCCATGGTAGCTTGCTACTACTCCGTAACACTTAGGCTGTCCGACATGTGTCCTTCTTTGTTCTTGTGTTTGTCCCTTCGGGGAAATGTCACACGTTGTTCATTTAAGTCCATGTAGCTTGCTATGATTTGGGTTCATACGTTGTTGATCGACACGTTCGTTGTTGGGTCATGTATGCATGTCCCTATAAGTTAGGGCCACTTTGGTTCCAAGACTTGTCATGTCGGCCTGGGTTCTTTGTCATATGGATGTTAGCGGCACTATCATATACATGAGACAAAAGGCGCAAACGGTCCCGGGTGAGGTAAGGTGGCACCCGTGGGAATACCGAGCATGAGACCGCAAAGCGATATGATGTGTTACATGCTAGATTGGTGTGACTTAGGATCAGGGTCCTGACAGCTTTGGTAAACCTTCAGCCTATCTGGTGGATATATCAAGGTGAAAAAGTATAGGAAGAATGGGCTGGGTTTCGGCCATAAGACAATCTTCTGCTGCATCCGGCAACCATACACCAGTAAGGCTGATGGATTCTACCTCATGCATCACCTTATCGTGTACAGAAGGGATAATCAACGCCTTTGCATGTCAGCTACTTCCAATGATGCCGAGATTGTTAACTGAGCCACAAGCATAGGAAAGACACCGAATCATCGAATCTGTGCTGAGTTTTATCATGTATAGTGTGAACTTGCCCAAGTGACCATGAAGGAGGTCCTCGAACTAAAAGGGGTGTTCTACCATGGGCCAATCATGCGGGATGATGGCCGATCACTGCTACTCGTGCAACAAGCTCGGGTGCTTCCTCCCTGACTATGAAGATTGGACCACCGACATGGAGGACTGATTGTCGATGACAATGTGTCACTACTGTCTTTCTATGGCAAAACTTTGAATTTATGCACGGTGAAACTCTGTGATGTAATTAAACCGTCCTCGTGAACTAGCGTAGATCGCTCTAGTTAATTAGTTTGGTATGTGGAACTTCGTTATTTATGTTTACTATAGGTTGCTTGTATTTTGCTAATTATGCCTCTTTGTGTTTCTTAAGTACATTATGTTGCATATTATAGTTGAATTCATCAACTGACGGTGCAGGTACATAGATCAGAGATGGCGAAGGACTGCTACGCCATATTCATTGGGAGGGTTCCAGGAGTGTACGACCACTGGCCAGACGCTCAGGCCCAGGTGGACAGGTACACGGGCGCTATCCATAGAGGGTTCGACAACAGAGCCAAAGCGGAAAATAGTTACTTGAGGTGGATGCTCCGGCAAGAGAGGGAGCAAAACCGGTGCCTCAAGAAGTACTACATAGTCGCGCTCATGTTGATCACTCTTCTCTTCTAAATCATGGTTTAGATAGAGATTATGAAACTTGTGTGTGTGCCATGACCAAGGAGTTGCATTTGTTCGAGACATGACATGACTTGTGTATCGCTATTTTCGAGATGTGATGATATTTGTGTTGGATGATGATGATGATGATGGTGGTATGACGAGACTACTGTATGTGTATCATACGATGAGAATATTGTATGTTTGTTGTGATATGATGAAACTACTGTATATAGCATGCACAAATACGTAGAGGGAAAAATAAAAATATGAAAGCAGCAATATTAGCAGTAGCGCTAGTAGGCGTCTAGCGGTAGCGCTAGTTTAGCAGCAGCATTTGCTTCCATGCAGCGCTACAAATAATTAGCAGTAGCGCCAGTTGGAGCAGCGCTACTGCAAACCATACTTACCAGTAGCGCTGGCCCGAGCAGCGCTATTGTTACAACTTAGCTGTAGTGCATTAGCAGTAGCGCTTCTAGTAGGCTTTCTCCTACTAGTGTCCCAAAGAACCAAGTGGATTGATGACACGATCATGTGCAAGAGCTCTTGAGACCGAGGTGATATCTCTCCTTAATGAACTTCCATATGAATCATGTGAGACATGGCTACTACCTCAAATAGAAATGCTATGCGTGCTCAGGTACCTAGAAGACCCTATCGGAGATGCTCGTCAAGATGAACAAGGCCCCAAGCACTTGGATGAAGAGGAACGATGAAAGGAGCCAAGGACAGCCCCTAGGACCCGGACATCCGGCCTAAGCCCGGATATCCGACCCCTGGTGACAGCAGCCGCAGTAGCCTAGCCAGGCAGAGCTACAGCAGCCGCAGCCCCTGGCCCCGGACATCCGGCCTTCCCCTATACATAGAGCATAAGAAATGGTCCCCGACTGCCCGGACATCCGGCTTCAGGCCCGGATATCTGGCCTGACGTGAGCCACTGGACATCCGGCCTCCAGCCCGGAAATCCGGACCACGCCTATCCAGGGAGCATCGAGATCTGACCCTGCTAGCCCAGACATCCAGCCCTGTGCCCTGGACATCTGGCTCCTCGCGAAGGCCCGAACATTCGGCCCGACGCTCAGACATCCGGCTTCCCCTGTCTGCGCACAGTGTAAAGGGCCGAAGCCAATGTACCCTTCGTCCCCCTAGACTATATATACCTCTCCTCCTCCACTTTTCCAGGGAGCATTGTGATAGCTCATTTGTGAGACAGAGCTTTGCTCATCCTTTTGGTTCTACTCCTAGGAGAGACCACGACCTATACGGAGAAGATCCACCGAGTGGATTCAAGACCCCTGGCGGGAAGACCCCTCAAGCCACCTCACGGAGAAGAACTACTACCTCTTCTATCGTCCTTTGTTGCGTTTGGATCTTGTATCACTCTTTATGTTCATCGATCTAGCACATGTGTGATTGGTCTCGTCGATTTGAGTGTTTCCCCTCGTGTTTCTCTTCATGTGTTCGTCGTGTTCTTCATAGGATCCCCTCCAAATCATGAAAGATCCGTCCTATGGTTTCCACCCTACATCATCTTGGTATCATGAGCCACGTTGATCACGAATTTGGAGCCCCTACCCCCGTTTTCTAGCCTAATTTTGTTGTGTTCTCCCCCAATTCAAAAATCCCCACAAAAAATAGCCCCCATTTTTTGTGATTTGTTGGTTTGATGAAATTTTGTTTCATTTGATCCATGGATTTGCTTTGCCACGAGTGGATCTAGCTTTTCCCCACCTTTTCCCTAATTTCCATCTGCGAAATCCATCAAATTTTGCCCCGGAATTTTTCTTGTTCGCTGCAAACCATGAGTTTGTCCAGGATTTGGTAGCCCAGACATCTGAGCCGTAACCCTGAACATCCGGCCTTCAAGCCCGGATATCCGACCCCTGGCAGCTCACATCCATTTCCCCTTTGCCAATTTTGCCCAAAATTATCACCGGCTTCCACCACTTTCTTCCGCGTACCACCATCGCTTACCCGTTACCAAACTCCATCGATTTTGACATGCTTTGTTTTGAGAATTTGAGTTGTGGTTCCCTTTTCCTATCGTGCTTCGGCTACATAGGGACGGTTCAACTTCAAATTCACCACCGCTCATCCTCATCCCGGACTCATCATCGACATCGACCACTTCACCATTTTGACATCGACAACCATAAGCAAGGGCGGTAACCTCGATGACACTTTGTGTATTACCTTGCCATTGCATTGATAACCCCATAGCCTTCCTTTTGCATCACTTACCCATCGAGACTAGCCATTGAGTATCGCCGGCAATGTTACTTGTGCACATTAGTGATCATAGTTCTCATTGCATACATATCATCTTGGTACAAGCATCTTGATATCATCTCTTCTGTCACAAGGTTGTCATCGCATATACACAATTTCTACCTTGGTTCATGAAGTTTTGCATAAGTGGCCTAGCAAAAATAGCTCAAAGAGAAAGAGCCAAACAAGCTTTTAAGCAAAAGAGAAAGATAAGCAAAGAGCTTTTAAGCAAGAACCATAGAACCATACTACATTAAGGTTGTCATACTCGATCATCTTGGATCATATCATAGAAACATGAAACATATAGCATACTTGGGATAGAAGTCATTGCATTTTGCCTAGTAGGTTGTGCACAAGTCTCGTATCCGCCTATTGTGCAATCGTGCTAACGTCTTTCTAGTGTTGTGCAACAAGAGCATTTTCCGTGGATTCCACATTTTCCGCTCATTCCTTGGTTTGCACAACCCCATTTATTTATTTGCTTGTGTGTTTCCGTGTACCACTTATAGCTATTGGTCTTCTTGTTGCATTTGTGAATCTTTTTCAACATTTTTGAGTCTTACTAACAATTGCGTACATTTTTTCCACCATCCTAACCAAGCTACACAAAGGCTTTATTTGTGTATGTGGGAGAGATTGACGAGATACAGTACCAATTGTGCTATTTGCTTGTTACACCATTGAGTGATCTTTGATCTATTTTCAACATCAGTCAAGGTACAATTGGTATAGATCTTCTCTTCTACCACTGACACATTTACCTGGAATGATGGATAGGCCATCTACTTCTAACAACCCACTCTTCATCGAGCAAGATGAGGACCCGAACACCTATGTCACCAAGAACCACCTCTTCGGTGCGCAAAGAGCTTTGCATCAAGAACAACAAGCATTGGGCAATCGCATCGACAACCTTGCCACTAACTTGCGCCTCTCAAAGCAATGTACAAGAGAGTACTTCGACAACAAGCTAGACGAACAAAAAAAAGAGGAATGCAAGAATGGACGAGATTCGTGCCTTGTTGGTTAACTGCTCTTCTACCATTTCGTTCTATTCAAGGTGGACTCACTCAAGTGATCATTCTTTTGACTCCATCTCCGGCTCAAGTACACCGACATCAAACACTCTTCGTTGAGCCGCGCGCCAAGACCGACATGCAAGCCAAAACCCACTTCACGGCAAGAGCTCCCAATAGCAACTTGAAGAGCAAGAACATCGACATCGCCAAAATCAAGCTACCCTTGAGCAAGCACAAGAAAGGCAACGCTTATGCCACCAAGAGGAAGAGCGAGCGTGCCAACACCAAGACGAACAAGATGCCGAGGCACAATGTCAAGAACAACAACGGTGTGAAGCTCAAGCGCTTGAGGCGCAACGTTCCCTCTGAGACACAAGTCACGCCATCGCCGCACGCAACCGACATACTCATGAACAAAAAGAAGAACTTCACGATGAAGTTCAAGAAAGAAGATATCAAGCAATAGTGCACCGATAAGCTCCCCAAGCTTGCCCACAAGAGCGACAAGAGAAACAAGCTCGACAAGAACCACAAGAGCGACAAGAGCAACAAGCACGAGAAGAACCACAAGTACGCCAAGAGCGACTTGAGCTCGATAATCCTCCACGTCAAGAACGCCATCACAATAGGCAAGTGCACAATGAACAGAATTGCTAAGGCAAGCTCAAGTTCAATATGCCAAAGTTTTTCAGAAGCCCCGATCCTAAAGACTATCTCTCATGGGCATTGGAAGTTGACAAGATCTTTCGCTTACACAACTATGATGAGGAGAAGAAGATCGCGATGGCATCGCTTGAGTTCCAATGTTACGTCCTCATTGGGTGGGAACAAGTCACTGGGAGACAAGAAGCAAAAGGCGAGCCACCAATCATGACATGGAACCAAATGTAGGATGTCATGAGAGCGCGCTTCGTGCCAACACACTATAGCCGCGACTTATTCAAGAAGTTGCAACTCCTAAAGCAAGGCACCAAGTCCGTTGAAGAGTATTACAAGGAAATGGAGATTGCCATGATTCAAGCCAATACCACAGAAGATGAAAAACAAATGATGGCACGTTTTTTTTTTGAACAGAGTACAGACGCAAGCGCTCATATACACATGCATACACTCAGCCCTAACAATGCACACACACACACCCTACCCCTATGAGTACCTCTGAAAGATCATCTTGAAATTTACGGAGTCATCGTAGGCACCTCGTCATCGACGGGAACGTCTCCTCCCACTGAATGCGTGCTACCTCTTGAGCTTGCATTGGTTTTTACCTTTAAGAGGAAAGGGCGATGCAGAAAAGTAGCGTAAGTATTTCCCTCAGTTTTGAGAACCAAGGTATCAATCCAGTAGGAGACGACGCAAAAGTCACCTAGTACCTTCACAAACAATCAAGAACCTTGCAACCAACGCGATAAAGGGGTTGTCAATCGCTTCATGGTCACTCGCAAAAGTGAGATCTAATAAAGATAGTAAAGTAAATATTATTGGTATTTTTGTTGTATAGATTGGAAAGTAAAGAGTGCAAAATAGTAAACGAGATGCGATATAATGGAAAAGGGATGTAATATAACAGAAAAGAGACCCGGGGGCCATAGGTTTCACTAGTGGCTTCTCTCGAGATAACATGTATTACGGTGGGTGAAGAAACTACTGCCGAGCAATTGATAGAAAAGTACATAATTATGAAGACATCTAAGGCAATGATCATGAATATAGGCACCACGTTCGTGTCAAGTAGATCGAAACGATATTACATCTACTAATAGTACTCCACACATCGATTGCTATCCAACATGCATCTCACTACAAAAAAAATACGCTTCCATGATGATACGTGTTTCTCACAGTAGGTCGCATTTTCTGTCATGCATGTACATCCATGACGATTTTATGACAGAATCAAGATAGTCATACCTGTGCTGTCGTAGAAGTGTTCCATGACATTACCAAAATTATCATCACGGAAGTGTCCACTTCCATGATGATAAAACGCACGTCACAGAAGTGCTTTCGTCAAGGGTGACCGACACGTGGCATCCACCGTAACGGAACGCCGTTAAGCTATCGGGTCGGGTTTTGGATCCGATAACCCGTTAACAACCCTGACCAATGGGGATTTTCCACGTGTAAAATCATCATTGGCTGGAGGAAACACGTGTCTGCTCATCGTTGGGACAGATGTCATCCACTCATTGGATAGAAGGCGCCTATGATACGTTGACACGTGGCACGACCCAATAGAGGCCCATTCCTATGAAAAGGCCGGCCCATTTGACTTGGTCAAAAGATGGCGGGTCGGCCGATGGAAAGCCTGTTAACGGCCTGTTCGCATATAGCCCATTTACAGCCCGCTAACCCAAGGCTCATTACGCCCTATCAGAATTAGGCCGAGTAGCATCATCTGGGCCATCCAATATGATTCCAGCCCGTTTTCACTTCTGGCCCATGTATGGCCCATGACGTCTTTCGGCCCATATGAGGCCCTATGTAACTCTTGGCCTATTAACGGCCCGTGGTGAAACTGGCCCGTAATGAACAGTGTATCACTTTACACCCATTAACGGCCCGTGATGAAACTGGCCCGTAATGAACAGTGTATCACTTTATACCCATTAACGGCCCATTATTCCGTTGGGCCGTTTCCAGCCCATGTTATCTTTCGGCCTTCTCAGAGCCCATTTATTCTTGGGCTCATTTCCAGCATTCGTTTACTTACAGCCCGTTACTGTCATTTTCTGCTTGTGGGCCAAATTCAGCCCATGGTTACAGTCGGCCCGTCTGTGGTCCGTTAATACGTTGGGCCGTTTTCATAGCGTCATCAAATATGGCCTATTAACGATGGCCTGTTATTTTTTTTTGAAGGGTAAACAGTAGGAAAGGCTCCTACTGTGTTTTCATCAAATATGGCCTATTAACGATGGCCTGTTATGGTCGGCCCATGAACGGACAATTCCAACTCTAGCCCATTTACAGCCATAATGCGGCATGTTATTGGCCCATGTTGGGCAATCAATCATATGGCCCGTATAAGGCCCATTGATGATACAACCAGTAGAAGGCCCATTGTTTCTACGGCCCATAGAAGGCCTACTGTTTCTACGGCCCGTAGAAGGCCCACTATTTCTACGGCCCGTAGGAGACCCAGTGTCACTACAGTAAATATTAGCCCATGGTTATTGTGGCCTAGTTTTAAAAATAGGTTATTGCAGCGACTAGCAAACCGCGAAAAAAGAACTGCACTGACTACAAGCAAACAAATAAACAAGACAACAAGGAAATAAATAAGCAAGCAACTTATGCTAGGCTATCACGGCTATTACACATATTACATCCACTGGGCATCAAAGTTCACCACCAGTGCAAATATAGGGAACAAAGCAGCATATAAACGCCGTAGCAAAACAAGTCCAGAACTGAAACCACTTCAGAAGAGTTCAAGAAACAATATCCTTGGTACCCATAATGCTGGCAAGATGCTTAGCAAGCTTATTAACTTTCTCTTGTTTGGCGCTTAAATCCTCCAGCGCTTGCTGTTGCACAAGAAAGTACGCATCTGAATTCTGCAGGGACTTTCTCAGTCCTTGGGCTTCTTGCTGCAGCACAGCTAACTGATGCCTTTCAGCTTGTAGCTGAGACTGAAGAAGCTGAAGTGATTCAGGCAGCGAGTTCGAAGAGCTTGTGCCAGCGGTACTGGCCAATAACTCAAACACTACATCAACGCAGGACTGTGGGGTTTTCTCGCTATCTACAAGATCGTTTTTATCACCTTTCTTGGAGATCAACAGGGTCGTCTCACTATCTTGAACCTTATCTGCATTACTTTCTCTACCATTGCATAGTGGGGTGCTCTTCTCCAATATTCTGTTTGCATACTACAAGAGAAACAAGCAGACACATCACAGGTTTAGCTTGTAGTATACGAAACTCATTTTGGTAAACCGGTTCAGTAGTAAGGTGGACAGGATAACAGCATGAAACAAACATATATCTATGTATTGGTCATTATACTGTCCATATCATTCTAGTTTATGTTCCCTAATCAAGATAGAGACACGGTTCAACTCATATATTTTTAAGACACAGCAGCATAGACAGAATATAAGTGTGAGAAACTACACAACATTGGCAGCACTTGTAATGTGCATCACATGAGAACATAACTGTTTATACAACTTAGACTGAAATCAATGTAGAGCAAGAAGTTAGAACATAAATCCAGTTAAAGAAATAGGTTTAAAACATACCTGTTGCGCCATTGGAGTTTCAATTGGATCCTTCAAATTTGAAAGTAGTTGGTATGAGTAAATACAATGATGCAACAGCAAAGGAGTATCGACCATAGCTACGGAATATGACCTAAGAACAGTTGCTCTTCTGCTTTAAACGTGGAGTTTGGGTTAGCTGTGGTGGTCTTCGTGCTTTGGGCAATGCAGTAGCTTTACAAACTGCTCGTGTGGGGGTACTCTATGGTGGACATGGTGCTTTGTCAACTAGAAGTGGGTTACTATCCGCTGGGGTTGCGGTTAGATGGGTTGTAGCTTGTTCTCTACCCAACGGTGTAAGTGTGCAATCTGGAAGAGTCTCGATTATGTGTGGTGGGGCTAGTTTGTGGGCCAGTACAACTATGGTTCTATCTGCATCGACGGGTAGCACTGTCTTTTGTGAAGAACGGGTTTTTGCTCCCTTAGATACTGCCATCACCCCCTCCAATTCAAATGTCTGATAAACAAGAAAAGAAATTGAACATACAGACATTGTATGATAGACAGATGTGGTAATTCACATATATGTTGTCTAACCAAACAGGACAACATGACACAATTTCACATATATGATGCCTAACTAAACAGGATAGCATGACACAGTTTCAGATATATGATGGATAACTTAACAGGATATAATGGCATAATTCAACATATGATGCGTACCTAAACAGGATGACATGACAAAACTATATGATGTCTTTCTAAAATAGGTTGGGATGAAATAATTCACATACATGTTGTCTAAGTATACATGATGGCATGATATAATTGACATAATTGGTTCATATACTAAGCAACTGACACTCGCATGTATGATCTCTAAACTAAGCAGATAGAATTCAATATTGTGCATATGATGTCTAAACTAAGCAATGCAAGACACCATATGCATCATATGAGAAATATAAACATTGCAACTTAGAGCATACACCTTAGGTGGGATATAGGACTGGTCATCTGTCTCTGAATCCTCCTGTGAGGAGCTCCATGTAACCATCGAGATATATGCTTCAACGCGTACCATTGCCTGCTCTGAAGACCTTGTTTTCACTCCAGATTTTTCCGTAACCGGCTCAAATGGCTGATACACATGAAGAGTAGTTCAATATACACATATTGTCGACAAATGGAATACGTAATGAAAAAAAGATGGCATGAGATAATTCACATATATGATGCCTGGCTCCATGGCGGTGCATAATTCACATATATGATAACTGGCTGAAAAACATGGCATTGCATAATTCACATATCTGATATAGAAAGCAAACAGGAGGCATTCACACAAAGCATGTCTAATCTAAGCAGATGGCATGGCAATGCAAGACACTATATGCATGATATGAGCAATATAACCCAGCCAAGTTAGAGCATGCACCTCGGGGGGGGGGGCGAATACGACTAATCATTTGTCTCTGAATCCTCCTCTGAGGAGCTATCTGTAACCAGCAAGAAATCTGCATCGACAGGTAGCACTGACTGCTCAGAAGACCTTGTTTTCACTCTAGATTTTCCCATGACCGACTCAAATGGCTGATGCAGGAAGAGTAGATTGTATAAACATTGTTGACAAATGGAATACATTATGGAAAAAAATATGGCACGACACAATTCACATATACGATGACTGGCTAAACAGGATGGCATTGCATGATTCACGTATATGATGCCTGGCTAAAGAAGATGGCATTGCATAATTCCCATATACTCCCTTCGTTCCTAAATATTTGTCTTTTTAGAGATTTTAAATGGACTACCACATACGGATGTATATAGACATATTTTAGAGTGTAGATTCACTCATTTTGTTCCGTACAAAGTCACTTGTTGAAATATCTAAAAAGACAAATATTTAGGAATGGTGGGAGTATGATATAGAAACCAAAGAGGTGGCATTCACACAAAGCAAATCTAAACTAAGATGATGATATATAAGATGTATAATGTAAGCAATGCAAGGCACCATATGCATGATATGACCAACATCAGCATGCCAGGTTAGAGCAAACACCTCAGGTGGTAAACAGGCGTGGTCGGCTCCTTCTGAATCTCCATCTGAGCAGTTATCTTCCTCTGGAATACAATCTGGTAATGCAGGAGGGGGGGCACTTCGCCCAACATGGAGCGGCGTCTGCATGACATTATATTCCCACGCAACAATCTTCTCTTTTTCTCTACATGTTCAGTATGATTGTGTACAACATCTGACATGCATAATAAAAAGTACTTAGATTTGTAAGGCCTAAGGGGTGCATGCAAAAATCAAGACTGATGGTAGCAAATGAGTGGATGGATCCAAAACTAATGATAGCAGGTAGATTATAGATTTAGTTTAAAAGGATAGACAATGGATCATCTATTGTTTGTTGCTCACCCAACATGAACCACGTAGAAGACCCCAGATGAACCAGATAGTAGACAGATACTATTCGTTGCTGGATCGATATGAGACCCATGGGCAATTCAAAACTCAAGATTGAATGATAAAGTAGCAAGTAATAATAACTGATGTATAACGTAAGCAAACACGAAAGACTGCGACCTCTCTTCCGGAACTGTGCAGTCCTCAGGTTCATCTACTCAGTCGATGATGGTAATGCAGTTGGCGTGGCTGCCGGCAATGGGGAAGATGATCTGAGGCAGCGAAAGAAAGTCCGCAGGGGGGGTCTCTGCTGCAGTGAACGCTTTTGTCGATGGTGCACCTCAGGTGGGGTGGATGACGGCACGACAGGAGCAGGACATAACACACAGAGTTTTCTTTGACGCCTATCTGAAAATGAAGTAAATCTGTAAGGGATCCTTAGAATTGGAGGATTCTATAAATGTGGGGACAGGAAAAACACAGGAATAGGATAGGAATGCACGTGCAAAACAGATCATTTGGAAACATAGGATTTCAGTCAACCTGGGTACTGCTTCGAGGCCTCTGGAAGAACACATGAATGGAGAAACAAAGTGATGCGACGAGTGTACAACCTCTTTGGATAGCCTTGTGGACCTCAGCATCATTGGGTTGGACATGGAGGACGGTGATGATGCTGGTGTGACTGTCGGAGGCGGGGAAGAAGATCCGAGGCCTTTGGAAATGGCGCCAAGGGTACTGCTCCACTATGATGGACGGTTCCGTTGTTGGAGCAGCTCCGCTAAGGTGTACGGCGACGAGGCTGAAGCATGACAAGACAGACAACGTTAATCTGAAGTGGGACCCTAATATCATCTGCAATAGATGATGTAAAATACATCACCAAAAAGTGCTAGATGTAAAATGCATCAGCTGCGCCACGGCCGCTCTGACAGATGCTATAAGTACTGTTCACTCCGAACTTAACTGAAGAAAATGAACTTTACAGTCGAAACTGAATTTTACTGTCGAAACTGATTGAACTAGTAACAGAGCATTGCAATAGATGTTTAGGGCGTTCGAGCACTAGTAGCAGAGAAGCAGTGATCTAAATCAGCAGATGCTCGAGCAGGGAATGCAATAGCAGAGAGCAAGTCGTGCAGTAGCACCGTGAGCGAGTGCTAAAGCAGCAACTCCTGTAGCTGCCAGAGGTCGTGCAGCAGCAGCAGCAGCGCAAGCGAGAGCAAGAGCAGAGCAGCAGCACGAACGAAAGCAGGAGCAGTGCAGCAGCGCGACCGACAGCAAGAACAGAGCCGCGGCATGAGCGAGAGCCAGAGCAGCTGCAGCTAGTGCGGTTATGGAAGTTGCCGTCGAGGAAGCAATGACATGGGGGAGAGATGTCATGGATGATGTGGCCGGTGACGGCGCCGTTGATGGAGAGACGCCATGTCTGCTCGGTATCGAGCACCGGCAGCCCCGTGAGATCGAATAAAAGATAAAATGCAGCGGTGAGTGCAGAACCTCCTTGGTGGCGCTGAGTTGGCCTCGGCTTCATCAGAGGAATTGGTGAGGGTGCTGTGGTTCCGGTGGTGCGGGTCAAGACGGCGCTGTGGGGATTGAGGTGGCACGATAGACGAGGCGAACGTCGGGGCAGCTCCTTGGAGGTGGAGGACGGGGCGGCTTATCCGGCGGGACGACGAGATCGACAACGGATCCTCATCCGGTGCGGTGGATGAGGCACGGCGAGCTGTTGCGGTGGACGACATAGTCGGGGAAGAGTCTCCGGCTGGGCGGCGGTCGGGAGGCCGACGGAGGAGCGTGGGGTTTCGCGGGTTTTGGCGGCCTCGGTGTACGAATGGGGGCCGAAGGGGGAGGGGGAGCCAAGCTTAGGGACACGCTTGTCCGAAATGTAGGGTAAGTTACCAGCGTACCCCCACCGGTTTTGACACCGCGACGTGGGGCTTCATTTCCGGGTGAGGGTAGAAGGGGGATTTCGCGTGTCTAGGCTGCGGGAGCGATTTCGGATGAGGAGGGAGTTCTCGCGCGTGTCCAAATTTCGGGATAACAAGGCGCGACACGGGTTGAAGAGGCGGGAGTTTCAAAGCAGGTGAGACAAAAGATACTCGAGCTTGAAAATTTCGGGATAACAAGGTGCGGATTCCTTGTTCGGCAGAACAAACTTAACATGTAAAAAAACAAGTCATACAAGACACAAGAGAGTCATGTCATGCCATTGAAAAAACTACAAGAAAAATGTAAAAAAATCGGGAGAACAAGATTACCCTGCACAGTACCAAATCGATTCGTACTTCCCTCAACAACAACAAATAACAAATCAATTCCCACCAAAGAAATAGTAATGTCCCTTTTTATATGATTACAGATGCCATGATCTCGAATTTCAATTTTTGGATCCACGTTATGTTGAATTCGAATATATCGTTAGGTGACCTTGTGGTTTATAATTGATGTAGTCATACATTTTGATCTTCCATCATATATGAACATTTTACTCCACTATGTGAACATATATATTGTCGTCTACCATATGGACTAAATTTGAATCAATTTTCCTTATTTGAATACGATTGTTGTCAAGTTATACAATAATTTAAATATTATCTTGATAACAAAAAACATGCATATAGCAGTAATCATATTTCACTATGAACTACATGTACCATACACTCTCCAATTCAAATATTTGTATCCATTTTATGTTGAATTCAAATCATAGTACATTATTGGTCTAGGTAGCGACATGTTCAGGATAATCTAAACCCTGTTTTCATATGTATAATTTTTGGCTGAATTGGGACAAGTTTTGGTATAAGCTTCTTGCAAAACCGGAGATTCTCTCAACAAGCCTTGTGGTTCCGAGAGGGAACATGTCACCTTTGTGTGCGAAATGATATACGCTGCCTCCCCCCTGATTTTATTTACAGAGGCAACATAGAACTATATGAGTGCCCTGTTAAATTTTGGAATTATTTCGGGTTCATTTGGCCTTTTTATACATTAATTGAGTTTCTGGACTTTTAATGTTCATAATCTAAATATGAATTGCATGCACATGCTTCGGTGCACCAAAGTGGGTTGAAAAATCACATGTGTGTCCTTGGTTGAATTTCTAGGTCCCATGGAAGAAATGAGAATGAAATTCAAACATCTGGGTGTCATGACTCGGCCAAGAACATCGAGAAACTTAGATTTTAAATTCATGTAAATCCAAAACTCGCCTGGAAATCATGAAACTTGGCATGGTGTCATGTCATGGCACTAACATGTTGTGGTAAATAATTGGGCCGATTTGGAAGCTCGTGGTTCTAAGACGGAACGTGCCACCTTTGAGTGTGAAACGATATACGCTGCCCCCCTTGAGTTTCTTAACAAAGGCAACATAGAACTACATTAGTGCCCTGTTAAATTTTGGAATTATTCCGGGTTCGTTTGTCGTTTTTTATACATTAATTGAGTTTCTGGTCATTTATTGTGCATAAGTCAAATTTGAACTACAAGCACATGCTCTCGTGCACCAAAGTTGGTTGAAAAATCACATTTGTGTCCTCAGGTGAATTTCTAGGTCACATGCAAGAAATGAGAATAAAATTAAAACATCTGGGCATCGTGGCTCGGCCGAGAACATTGAGAAACTTGGTTTTAAAATTCTTGTAAATCCAAAACACGTCTGAAAATCACGAAATTTGGCATGGATGTCATGTCATGGTACTACCATGCTATGGTAAAAAAATTGGCCGAATAGGAACAGATTTTGGTATAAGCTTCTTGCAAACCGAAGCTTCTCTCAAGAAGGCTCGTGGTTCTAAGAGGGAACGTGCCACCTTTGAGTGCGAAACGATATACGTTGTCCCCCTTGAGTTTATTTACAAAGGCAATATAGAACTACATGAGTGCCCTGATAAATTTTGGAATTATTCCGGCTTCTTTGGCCTTATTTACACATTAATTGAGTTTTTGGTCATTTAATGTGCATAATTCAAATTTGAACTACAAGCACATGCTCTCGTGCACCAAAGTTGGTTGAAAAATCACATTTGTGTCCTCGGGTGAATTTCTAGGTCCCATGCAAAAAATGCGAATAAAATTCAAACATCTGGGCATCGTGGCTCGGTCGAGAACATTGAGAAACTTGGTTTTAAAATCATGAAACTTGGCATGGTGTCATGTCATAGTAAAAAAATTGGCCGGATAGGAACAAATTTTGGTATAAGCTTCTTGCAAATCGGAGCTTCTCTCAAGAAGGCTCGTGGTCTCTAGGAGGGAACGTGTCACCTTTGTGTGCATAATTCAAATTTGAAATACAAGCACATGTTCGAGTGCACCAAAGTTGGTTGAAAAATCGCATGTGTGTCCTCAGGTAAATTTCTAGGTTGCATGCAAGAAATGGGAATGAAATTCAAAATTCTGGGCGTCGTGGCTGGGTTGGAAACATTGAGAAACTTAGTTTTTTAATTCCTGTAAATCCAAAACACGCATGAAAATAATGAAACTTGGCTTGGTGCCATGACATGGCACCAACATACTGTGGTAATTTTGCAGTCCGATTTGCAAAGGCGCACACATTAACAATCAACACAGTCATTTTGGAACAAGTGCTGTCACGTTACAATCGGAAACACAAGTATTATTGAAACCGTGGGCGTTCTACTTACTAGTACCATTTACATGCCACCACGCGTCCCCATTTTTTATTAGCTAGGAGGCGCCATGCAGGGTAGCTATTTGAGTATGAGAGGCATGCGATTAGACCACTACGCGTGCTTATCGGGAGGAGAGCCCTTTGACCTCCATCTGTCGTCCACCTCTCTCCCAAGGTCTCCATTAATGGCGCCCGAGCCTCTATTTAATGGCGTGGCTATGTCTCACTCGACTGAGATTTAAGAGAGAAAAAAGAAAATCTGAAAGCACGTATCTTGATGGAAGATCCGACGGACCTATATAGCAACTATTGCGACTTATAGCAAGACTGATGAATATATAAGGACGATTAATTGTCTTACATAATTAGAAAGATAATTTAAAAAGCCACATGCGGCTACGCCCGAAATACACAAGCACAAAAGAAGAAGGAAGACAAGGATCTGGCTCGTTGATCTCTACTTTCTTGATGTGTTGCTGCAGGCCGCGGGAACTAGTCTCCGCGGCGAGCGGCAATGAGCTCTTTCGTGTCCTCAAGACGCTGCTTGAGAACATCCGCGGATTCATCCACCAGCCTTTGGCGCTCGTTGTGGAGCATGTCATTCTCATCCATAAGTTTCTTGACGATGACGCCGGTCCTCTTCAACAAGGCACTGGTCTCCTCCTGCTGGTCTGCACTTCGGACGATCTTCTCCCTCAGCAGGTCGTGCTCGGCCCGGAGCCTCTCATTGCCCTCCCTTTGTTACCGGATGACGCCGGTAGCCTGTCCAAACGAGGCTTTCATGTCGTCCTGCAATCTCGCCCAGCCGGAGATATGATCCATCTGGCTATGGACGATCGCATGCATGCGCCTGTAACAGTCGTCGCCTGCCCGTGAGAAATTTTCCCAGGCCGCCGCGGTGCGGCAGGACATCTCTGATGCATTCGCGGTGCGGCGGGACATCTCTGCTGCTTCCGCGACGCAGCCGGACCAGTCTGCTGCATCAACGGCATGGCGGGACCTTCGTGCTGCTTCAGCGGCGCAGCGGCACCTCTGGGCTCGTACTTCGGCACGGCGGGACATGTCGGCTACTCTCGCAGCGAGGCGGGACATCTCTTGTGCTTCTGCTTCCATGCTCGCCTCTCCCTGGTGGCAATCTCTCAACCCAGAACTCACGCTGGCTATGGCATACGCAAGGGAAGGATGGTGAATGACTTGTTTGTTTTTGTGGATGAGGAGTTGAGGAGGAATGTGCAGTCATCTTGGCATACTAGTATTTATAACCGAGTACTAATACGCTCCTAAGTGGGAAACCGTTTAGGTTGTGATCGCTGTGAACAGGTTTGTAATTCAATATAGCCTGGAGTAATTTGGAATGTGACGAGACGCAAGCTCAAAATTTATTGACGGTCCTAGTTTCGAAGTGGGCACTATTCCCGGATGGACTAGTTCTTTTTCTACTCCCTCCTTTCCGATTTTATAGGGCTTATCTCAAAATTTTAGTTTTTCCATTTTATAAGGCTCAATTTGGTTGTTCCCCAACACATGTTCAGATTCCAAGGTGCATTAAATCATTGCATGCAAGTATTAATAGAAAATTGACCAATGCATGTACTTTATGCATGCATGCATTGCAATTAATGCATTGATAAACATACATCTCCTTTTATCCATTTTGATGACAAGTAGTCCTTTTTACCCAAAGTAACTTTATATCCAACGCTACCCCGCCGACGGCCAGGCCATCCCTCCACTCCGCACCTCCTGTTATTCTATGTTGAGTGTAGGCCCACCCCGCACCCTAACCAGTCAAGTTTCCACTCCTCTCCGTCTACGACTCCACTGTCACATCTTCCCCATCTCTGGTTCGTTCCTGTCTGGGGCCTCGTCGTCGTCCACCACCTCGGTGCGCTTGGCGCGGCATGGTCAACATACGAGAGTCATCGGAAGAGGACTGTACGTGGAGAGCCTGACGGCTGGGACCCACGAGGTCCATGGTCGCACACAAGAAAAGTTCCTCCTTATTACGCACTGTACGTGGACTGTATGTGGGAAGGGCTTCTGTATTTCGTGGAAAAAACGTTCCCATCGCTGATAGGTCGGACCCACCAGCTATATCTTAGCACGCAAGGAAGTGCCTCCTTATTACTCACAAAAAAATGAATACCCCCTGCTAGCTGGGACCCATCATAGTGGGTGGCTGACTTTTGGGCCTACTAAGTTGACGAGGACGAAGGGCTTTGTCAACTTAGTCAATATGAACGATTCTAGCTCCAGTGACCGTACGATGTCCATCCAACGGCGATAGTGCTTCTTCAACCTCTAGTCTTCTTGCTCCAGCCGCCCAAAGCAGCGCCGGTCGTGCCGCGTGCTCCTGCCTCTCATGGCCGGCTGTGATGTCGCGGAGGCCTCACCGCCCCCTACTACTCCCACCGCTGGCCCAGGTGATCCCTCTACTCACCCACACCCCCTGTTATTTTGCGGTGACGGCAGCCTCACGCCGCAGCCGAACCAGTGAACCCTCATACTCCTCTCCGCGTGGGCATCCACCGTCGCGTCTTCCCCGGCTCTGTCTCGTCCCCTTCCTTGGCCTCGCCGTCGTCCACCGCCTTGGTGCTCTTGGGTCTCAGCGCGGCATGGTCAATGTGGTCAACGACTGACTTCCATCGGAAGAGCTGTACGTGGAGAGGCTGACAGCTGGGTCCACGACCGCAGCTGGGTCCACGGCCATAGCCTAGTTCTTTTGTGATTTGCCAAGTAAGTCGCTTTGTCAGGCCTGTTGGGCTGCAAATCTTTCAAGACGAGGAGAGCTTCATTCGGCTAGCATAGAAAATGGCCTATCAGTAATGAGAAATGGGATGTACATTTTTAAAACACATCAAACCGGCAATTAGTTTCAAATAGCTTTTTTCATTTCGAGATTATAAATTACATTAATTTTTATGCGTGGAGAATTTGTTGGATTTTATATTGATATACATTTATTTTTAAAATCAGTTTGAATGTGAGTCGAAATTTCAGGATTAAAAACAGTTCAGACCGCACCGAAATATGCAAAATTTCGTACAATTTTTTAACAGTGGCCACAATATGGGTTGTAATGCTAACAAAAAGAATATGGGCTCCAAAAAAAACCTTAAGAATTAGCAAATGGGCTGTAAATTATTAGAAATAATGGCAGATGGGATGTATGCTCTTTTCCACAGATTTGAGGCTTTCCTAAAAAAAGATTCACGCACAAGCAGCGACTGTTGGATGTCCATCCAACGGCCGTCGTGCTTCTTTAATCTCTGCTCTTCCTGCTCCAGCCGCTCAAACAAGCGCCGGCAGGACTGCCTGCTCCCTCCTCCCCGCGGCCGGCTGTGCTGCTGTGCAGGCCTCACCGCCCCACCGTACTCCCATCGCTGGCCTAGCCATCCCTCTACTCACCCACACCTGCTGTTATTCTCCGGCGACGGCAGACGAACCAGTAAACCTTTGTACAGTCGTACTGTCGTACTCCCCTCCGTGTGGGAAACAACTGCGGAGTCCTCCCTGCCTCTATGTTGTTCCCTTCCTGGCCTCGCCGTCGTCCACCGCCCTGGTGCTCTCGGCGCGGCCTGGTCAACATGGTCAATGACCAACATGCATCTGAAGTGGACTGTACGTGGAGAGGACGACAGCTGGGTCCACGGCCGCACGCAAGGAAATGCCTCCTTATTACGCGCAAAATAATGATTCCTCCACCTGACATCAGGGACCAACTGAAAGGGCCTCTGTATTTCGCGAAAAAAAATGTTACCGCCGCTGACAACTCGGACCCACCAGCTATATCTTCCCACTCAAGGAAGTGCCTCCTTATTACGCACAAAAAAACGAATACTCCCCCTGTTAGCTGGGAACCAGTATAGGGGCAGGCTGACTTGTGGGCCTACTAAGTTGACGGGGACGGAGGGCTTTGTCAACTTAGTCAATATGCACGATTCTACCTCCAGTGACCATACGATTTCCATCCAACGGACGCAGTGCTTCTTCAGCCTCTGGTCTTCTTGCTCCAGCCGCCCAAACCAGCGCCGGTCGTGCCTCTTGGTCCTGCCTCCCATGGCCGGCTATGATGCGGCGGAGGCCTCACCGCCGCCTACTACTCCCACCGCTGGCCAGGCCATCCCTCTACTCACCCACACCCCCTGTTATTCTGCGGCGACGGTAGCCTCACACCGCAGCGAACCAGTGAACCCTCGTACTCCTCTACGCGTGGGCATCCACTGCCGCGTCTTCCCCGGCTCCGCGTCGTCCCCTTCCTAGGCCTCGCCGTCGTCCACCGCGCTGGTGCTCTCGGCGCGGCGTGGTCAACATGGTCAAGGAACAGCTTCCATCGGATGTGGACTGTACGTGGAGAGGCTGACAGCTGGGTCCACGGCCGTAGCAAGGAAGTGCCTCCTTATTACGCACAAAATAATTATTCCTCCACCTGACAGCGGGGACCCACCGGACGGGACACCGTATTTCGCGAAAAAAACGTTTCCCCCTGACTGCTGGGACCCACCAGCTACACCTTCGCATGCAAGGAAGTGCGTTCGGGCAAAAAAAATGATTCGCCCCCCTGACTGCTGGGACCCACCAGCTACATCTTCGCACACAAGGAAGTTCTTGACAGTCGGGACCCACCTGGTGTCGAAGCGTACGTAGCGTTGTCATTCTTGTCGTGAACGTGTATGTACATATATACTGGTGGATGTAGAGGTGCGCACGTGTCGTTGTAGAAGCATGCACGTAGCATGTACATGTACGTACAGCGGCCAAGGTGCGAGAAAGAAAATACGGCCACGTATGTGTACATACAGGCGGGGTCTCGAGCGCCTACTCGCGCATACGTACGGCCAGGGCTGATGTACATGGCTGGGTCAGAACGGAGAAACAGCGTCGTCATCGTGTTCATGGGGAGGCAACGGAATGTGTCGTGTTCATGGGGAGGCAACGGAATGCGTCGTGTTCATCGGGAGGCAACGGAATGCGTGGGAGCCAACCGGCTAGGTCGGAACGAAATGTGTCGTCATGTTCATCGGGAGGGCTTGGACGGAACAGGCGATGGAAACGAGGCATGGCATACCGCAGAACAGAGGAAACGGCCTTGTGTTCGACCGACCACGTTCGAAACGGGACCCTGTTCATCGGGAGGGGTCTGGCGTACCGCAAGACAGAGGAAACGGACCTCCTACGGTCGAAACGGGGGTCCTGTTGATCGGGAGGGGTGTGGCGTACCGCAAAACGGACGAAACAGACCTCCTACAATCGAAACGAGGATCCTGTTCATCGGGAGGGGTGTGGCGTGCCACAAAATGGGACTCCACGAGATACTGTTCATCTCCACCGTCGACCTCTAGCCTCCACGGGCTACCGTTGACCTCCTCCAGCCTCCATGGGATCATGTTCATCCAGCCTCCACCGCGCACTACTCCACCGGCTACTGTTCAACCACCCCTCCACGGGAACCCCTCCATCGTCTACTGTTCATCCAGCCCTCCACACCACGGGGTCCTGTTCATCCAGAGGCAACGCCACCACTCACTGTTCATCCAACTCCCCCCCCCCGCAACGCTCACTGTTCATCCAGAGAGGTAGCATCCATCGGCTTCAGTTAGCAGCAGTAGCGAAGGAATCGCTCGATCGGGTTCAGTTAACAGCCATCGATTGATCACTCGGGTTCAGTAACGCGTAGCCTGCAGTGCAATCGCTCGGGTTCAGTTAGAGTCCAATGCCTCGCTCGGGTTCAGTTAGAGCCAACGCCTCGCACACACGCGCGTACGTGTACGAGAGAAACATGCATCGCTCGGCCCCCGACCTCCCATCGTACCCGGGAACTCCCCGAAATTTTCCTCGCCTCGCTTCTACCACGATTTTTTCCGTCATGGACGGCCCAAAGAATGTCATGCAGTTGCATCTTCGGCTCGCCCAGGATGAAAAGCCCATTTTCTGTCATGATTTTTTGTCATAGAAGTAGGAGCCCACCACATCTATGATGATACCGGGTTTTGTCACAATTATCGTCACAGAAGTGTCATGTGTATGACAGGAAAATTTTTCGTTCGGCCCAAAATGTCATGGATGTGTCTTTTTTTTGTAGTGTATAGAGTTTAAGTTCATAAGAACAAAGTAACGCATTAAGCAAGATGACATGATGTAGAGGGATAAACTGAAGCAATATGATATAACCCCATCTTTTTATCCTCTATGGCAACAATATAGTACGTGCCTTGCTGCCCCTACTATCACCGAGAAACGACACCGCAAGATTGAACCCAAAGCTAAGCACTTCTCCCATTTCAAGAAAGATCAATCTAGTAGGCCAAACTAAACCTATAATTTGAAGAGACTTTCAAAGATATCAAATCATGCATATAAGAATTCAGAGAAGAACCAAATAATATTCATAGATAATCTTGTTCATAGATCCACAATTCATCGGATCTCGGAAAACACACCACAAAAAGGTATTACATCAAATAGATCTCCAAGAACATCAAGGAGAACTTTGTATTGAGAATCAAAGAGAGAAGAAGCCATCTAGCTAATAACTATGGACCCGAAGGTCTGTGGTAAACTATTCATGCTTCATCGGAGAGGCAATGGTGTTGATGTAGACGCCCTCCATGATCGATTCCCCGTCCGGCAGATCGCCGGAAAAGGCCCCAAGATGGGATCTCACAGGTACATAAGGTTGCAACGGTGGAAAAGTGGTTTCGTGGCTCTCCCTGATGTTTCTAGGGTACAAGAGTATATATAGGCGAAAGAAGTATGTCGGTGGAGCTACGAGGGGCCCACGAGGGTGGGGGCGCGCCTACCCCCCTGGGCGCACCCTCCTGCCTCGTGGATGCCTCGTGGCGTTTCTGACTTCTACTCCAAGTCTTCTGGATTGCTTTCGGTCCAAGAAAGATCATCGTGAAGGTTTCATTCCATTTGGACTCCGTTTGGTATTCCTTTTCTGCAAAACTCTAAAATAGGCACAAAATAGAAACTGGCACTGAGCCTCCGGTTAATAGGTTAGTCCCAAAAATAATATAAAAGAGCATATTAAAGCCCATTAAACATCCAAAATAGATAATATAATAGCATGGAACAATCAAAAATTACAGATACGTTGGAGACGTATCAAGCATCCCCAAGCTTAATTCATGCTCGTCCTCGAGTTGGTAAATGATAAAAACAAAATTTTTGATGTGGAATGATACCTAGCATATTTATCAGTGTAATTTTCTTTATTGTGGCATGAATGTTCAGATCCGAAAGTTTCAAGACAAAAGTTTAATATTGACATAAAAATAATAATACTTCAAGCATACTAACAAAGCAATCATGTCTTCTCAAAATAACATGACCAAAGAAAGCTATCCCTACAAAATCATATAGTCTGGTTATGCTCTATCTTCATCACATAAAGTATTTAATCATGCACAACCTCGATGAAAAGCCAAGCAATTGTTTCATACTTTTGATGTTCTCAAACTTTTTCAATCTTCACGCAATACATGAGCGTGAGCCATGGACATAGCACTATAGGTGGAATGGAACGGTGGTTGTGGAGAAGACAAAAAGGAGAAGATAGTCTCACATCAACTAGGCGTATCAACGGGCTATGGAGATGCCCATCAATAGATATCAATGTGAGTGAGTAGGGATTGCCATGCAACAGATGCACTAGAGCTATAAGTGTATGAAAGCTCAAAAAGAAACTAAGTGGGTGTGCATCCAACTTGCTTGCTCACGAAGACCTAGGGCATTTTTGAGGAAGCCCATCATTGGAATATACAAGCCAAGTTATATAATGAAAATTCCCACTAGTATATGAAAGTGACAACATAGGAGACTCTCTATCATGAAGATCATCGTTCTACTTTGAAGCACAAGTGTGGTAAAAGGATAGTAGCATTGCCCCTTCTCTCTTTTTCTCTCATTTTTTTATTTGGGCCTTTTCTCTCTTTTTTATGGCCTCTTTTTTTCCTTTTTATATTTAGTCTGGAGTCTCATCCCGACTTGTGGGGGAATCATAGTCTAGTCTCCATCATCCTTTCCTCACTGGGACAATGCTCTAATAATGAAGATCATCACACTTTTATTTACTTACAACTCAAGAATTACAACTCAATACTTAGAACAAAATATGACTCTATGTGAATGCCTCCGGCAGTGTACCGGGATGTGCAATGATTCAAGAGTGACATGTATGAAAAATTACGAATGGTGGCTTTGCCACAAATACGATGTCAACTACATGAGCATGCAAGGCAATATGACAATGATGGAGCATGTCATAATAAACGGAACGGTGGAAAGTCGCATGGAAATATATCTCGGAATGGCTATGGAAATGCCATAATAGGTAGGTATGGTGGCTATTTTGAGGAAGGTATATGGTGGGTGTATGGTACCGACGAAAGTTTCACAGTACTAGAGAGGCTAGCAATGGTGGAAGGGTGAGAGTGCGTATAATCCATGGACTCAACATTAGTCATAAAGAACTCACATACTCATCGCAAAAATTTATTATTTATTGAAACGAAGTACTACGCACATGCTCCTAGGGGGATAGATTGGTAGGAAGACCATCGCTCGTCCCCGACCGCCACTCATAAGGAAGACAATCAATAAATAAATCATGCTCCAACTTCATCACATAATGGTTCACCATACGTGCATGCTACAGGAATCACAAACTTTAACACAATTATCTCTCAAATTCACAACTACTTTACTAGCATGACTCTAATATCACCATCTTCATATCTCAAAACAATCATAAAGAATCAAACTTCTCATAGTATTCAATGCACTTTATATGAATGTTTTTATTATACCCATCTTGGATGCCCATCATATTAGGACTAATTTTATAACCAAAGCAAATTACCATGCTGTTCTAAAAGACTCTTAAAATAATATAAGTGAAGCATGAGAGATCAACAATATCTATAAAATAAAACCACCACCATGCTCTAAAAAGATATAAGTGAAGCACTAGAGCAATATTGTCTAGCTCAAAAGATATAAGTGAAGCACATAGAGTATTCTAATAAATTCCGACTCATGCGTGTCTCTCCCAAAAGGTGTTACAGAAAGGATGATTGTGGTAAACTAAAAAGTAAACACTCAAATCATACAAGACGCTCCAAGCAAAACACATATCATGTGGTGAATAAAAATATAGCCTCAAGTAAAGTTACCGATAGACGAAGACGAAAGAGGGGATGCCTTCCAGGGCATCCCCAAGCTTAGGCTTTTGGTTGTCCTTGAATTTTACCTTGGGGTGCCTTGTGCATCCCCAATATTAGGCTCTTGCCACTCCTTATTCCAAAATCCATCAAATCTTTACCCAAAAACTTGAAAACTTCACAACACAAAACTTCAACAGAAAATCTCATGAGCTCCGTTAGTATAAGAAAATAAACCACCACTTTAAGGTACTGTAATGAACTCATTATTTATTTATATTGGTGTTAAACCTACTTTATTCCAACTTATCTATGGTTCATACCCCCCGATACTACCCATAGATTCATCAAAATAAGCAAACAACACACGAAAAACAGAATCTGTCAAAAACAGAACCGTCTGTAGCAATATCTAAGTTTCATATACTTATGTAACTAAAAATTCTGAAATAAATTGGTGGACGTGAGTAATTTTTCTATTAATCATCTTCAAAAATAATCAACCTAAAATCACTCTTCTGTAAAAAATGACAGCTATTCTAGTGAGCACAAAAGTTTCTGTTTTTTACAGGAAGATCGCAAAGACTTCACCCAAGTCTTCCCAAAGGTTCTACTTGCACAAAAACTAATTAAAACATAAAACCACATCTAAACATAAGCTATATGAATTATTTATTACTAAACAGGAGAAAAAATCAAAGAACAAAAATTGGGTTGCCTCCCAACAAGCGCTACCGTTTAACGCCCCTAGCTAGGCATTGAGATTTCGATGATGCTCACATGAAAGACAAGAATTGAAGCGCAAATAGAGCATCATGAAATACGTGGCAAAAACATCTAATTCTAACATACTTCCTATGCATAGGCATCTTATAGGCAAACAAATTATCATAGCAAGCAAAAACTAGCATATGCAAGGAAACGGAAAGAAACAATAGAAATCTCAACATAATGAGAGGTAATTTAGTAACATGAAAATTTCTACAACCATATTTTCCTCTCTCATAACAATTACATGTCGGATCATTAGAAAATTCAACAAAATAGCTATCACATAAAATATTCTCAACACGATCCACATGCATGCAAAGTTGACACTCTTCCAAAATAGTGGGATTAACATTAACTAAAGTCATGACCTCTCCAAATCCACTTTTATCAAAAATTTCATAAGATTGAACATTCTCCAAATATGTGGGATCTAAAGTTGACACTCTTCCAAACCCACTTTCAATATAATTACAAACACTATTATAAATCTCATATTCATCATGGGGCTTAAATAAATTTTCAAGATCATAAGAAGAATCACCCCAATCATGATCATTGTAACAAGTAGTAGACATAGCAAGACTAGCATCCCCAAGCTTAGGGTTTTGCATGTTTTTTAGGACAATTGACATCAATAGAATTTATAGTAAAATCAATGCAATCATGCTTTTTATTCAAGGAGCTATCATGAATCTCTTTATAAATTTCTTCATCACAATTTGTAGATTCACAAATTTCAAGCAAAACTTCATAAAGATAATCTAGTGCACTCAAATAACTAGAAATTGGTTCATCATAATTGAATCTCTTAAAAGGATTAGCAAGTGGGTGAGGATCCATAAACTTTTAGCAAGCGAAGATGCAAGCAAAAATAAGGTACATGGTAACACAAGATCGAACGGTAGGAGGGCGAAGAAAAGGCAAAGGTTTTCGAAAATCGTTTTAGAAGTGGGGGAGAGGAAAACAAGAGGCGAATGGCGAATAATGTAATGCAAGGGAGAATAGTTTATGATGGGAACTTGGTATGGTATGACTTGGCATAGATATCCCCGACAACGGCACCAGAAATCCTTCTTGCTACCTCTTGAGCTTGCGTTGGTTTATCTCTTGAAGAGGAAAGGGTGATGCAGCAAAGTACCGTAAGTATTTCCCACAGTTTTGAGAACCAAGGTATCAATCCAGTAGGAGACGATGCACAAGTCACCTAGTACCTGCACAAACAATCAAGAACCTTCCAACCAACGCGATAAAGGGGTTGTCAATCCCTTCACGGTCACTCGCAAAAGTGAGATCCAATAAAGATTGTACAGTAAATATTTTTGGTATTTTTGTTGTATAGATTGGAAAGTAAAGGGTGCAAAATAGTAAACGAGATGCGATATAATGGAAAAGAGATGTAATATAATAGAAAAGAGACCTGGGACCATAGGTTTCACTAGCGGCTTCTCTCGAGATAGCATGTATTACGGTGGGTGAACAAATTACTGCCGAGCAATTGATAGAAAAGCGCATAACTATGAAGACATCTAAGGCAATGATCATGAATATAGGCACCACGCCTATGTCAAGTAGACTGAAATGATTATGTATCTACTACTATTACTCCACACATCGACCGCTATCCAGCATGCATCTAGAGCATTAAGTTCATAAGAACGTTGTAACACATTAAGCAAGATGACATGATGTAGAGGGATAAACTCAAGCAATATGATATAAACCCCATCTTTTTATCCTCGATGGCAACAATATGATATAAAACTCCAAAATAGGAAAAAAACAGAAACTGGCACTGGGCTTCCGGTAATAGGTTAGTCCCAAAAATAATATAAAAGAGCATATTAAATCCCATTAAACATCCAAAACAGATAATATAATAGCATGGAACAATCAAAAATTATAGATAGGTTGGAGACGTATCAATGTGCATCGCCGAAAATCCTGAAATATATCCAGGAATAAATGCGAGCACCAGGACTTGAACCCTGGTCGGCTAGGGATACCACACTCCCTCTAACCATCCAATCATAGGTTGGTTCCGATGGCACGTTTCTTGAATGGACTCAACCATCCTATAAAGAAGATTGCGGATTTCCAACCATACAGGAACCTCCTCGAGCTAGTGCATCAAGCCACCAAGGCGGAGTGACAAGTACAAGAGGACTACAAGTACTCCAAGTACACTCCCAAGAATTACGGCTGCTACACTCCACCTCCAACGACTTCGGCGCCTCCTACTTCGACCAAACCTTCCTCAAGCACGGGAGACAAGTCAACTTACAAGACTTCGACATTGTCAAGTCGTCCTCCTACTACGAGCACCTTCAAGCCGAGAGCTTAATAATCTACCACTCCTACCGACGATACCTCCAAGACGAGTTCCATCAAATGCTTCAAATGTCAAGGACGAGGCCACAAGTCCTATGAGTGCCAAACAAGATGAACCATGATCATTAACGATGATGGCACATATGACTCTATGAGCGATGAAAAAATGGAAGCCCTTGAGCACGTGGCCATGCATCGTCAAGTGAATGAGGATGAAGACGATCAAGTCTTTTGTGACAATGATCCGAGCCCTGCTCTTGTTGTCTCCAAGGTCTTGATGCTTCAACACCAACAAGACAAAGACCAATGTTGCCCCATCTTCCACACGAAGGCTGACATCAATGGACGTTCCGTGAAGGTTATCATCGATGAAGGAAGTTGCCACAATTTTCAAGTGAAGAGTTATGCAACAAGATCCAATTAGTCAAGATGATGCACCCTCGCCCCTACAAGGTACAATGGCTTAGCGACATCGGAACCATTCGAGTCGAGCACACCGTGCAAGTGGCGTTCAAGATCGAAGCCTATGAGGATACCTTAGAATGTCATGTGGTACCTATGTCCGTTTGCCACCTACTTCTTGGACAGCCATGGCAACTCGACCGCAGAGTCATCCACAATGGACATACCAATCACTATAGCTTAAAAATGAAGGGCAAGGAGTTCATGCTATGACCTATGTCGCCAAGTCAAGTGGTCGCCGACAAGCAAGCATGCACCCATCATGGAGAGAATAGTGAGAGAGTGACCCACCAAAAGGAGAGTGAGAGTCACAAGCCTAAAATGAGTGCCTCCATGATGAATGAGAAGAAGTATCTAGTGCTATTCGCCACCAAAAGTGAGACAAGAGAAGTGTGTGAGAACCCCAACAAGTGTTATGCACTATGTCCTATTATGCAAGGACGAAGCAACTACCACTAACACACCTCACCATCTACCTTTAGTGTTGTCTTCTCTATTGCAAGAATTCCAAGATGTCTTCCCCGATGAGCTACCTCCGGGTCTACCTCCTCTTCGAGGCATCGAACACCGCATCGACCTCATCCCCAGAGCAACTCTTCCTAACAAAGCATCCTACCGCATCAACCCCGAGGAAACCATGCAGATCGAATGACAAGTACAACAACTCATCGACAATGGCCATGTACCAGAAAGCTTGAGCCCATGTGTCGTTCTGGTAATCCTTATTCCCAAGAAAGATGGTACTTATCGCATGTGTTTTGATTGTCGTCACATCAATGCTATCACCGTTAGATATCACGTCACCCCATACCGCTCTTAGTTGATATGCTAGATGAGCTTAGCAGAGCCACAATCTTCTCTAAGACTGATCTTAAGAGTGGCTATTACCAAATCCGCATACAAGAAGGTGACGAATGGAAAACTGCATTTAAGACCAAATTTGGCTTATATGAATGGCTTGTTATGCCTATGGGTTTATCTGAAGCACCCGGTACATTCATGCGCGTCATGCATTTTGTCCTTAGACCCTACATTCGTGTATTTTTTGTGGTCTACTTTGATGACATACTTGCTTTTTAGCAAATCTCTCAAAGATCATGTCACCCATCATAGAACTGTTTTGCAAACTCTTTGCAAAGAGAGAATCTATGCTAACATGGAGAAATGCAAATTTGGTGTTGACAAGCTTGCCTTCCTAGGATTTGTCGTTTCTTCTAAGGGCGTGCATGTAGACAAAACCAAGATCAAAACTATTAAAACTTGGCCCCAACACACAAACTTGCAACAAGTGCGTAGTTTTCTTGGCCTAGCCAGATTTTATGATCGATTTGTGAAGGATTTTAGCACCATCGCGTCACCTTTTCATACCTTGAGCAAGAAAAACGCTCCTTTTGTTTTGGGTCCATTCCAAGATACCGCGTTCAATGAGCTTAAGAATTTGCTTACACATGCCCCTTTGCTTGCTTTACCAAACTTTGATAAACCTTTTGAGGTACATTGCGATGCTAGCGGTCATGGCATAGGAGGTGTGTTAATGCAAGAGAAGCGCCCCATGGCATACTTCAGTGAAAAACTTTCCGGAGCGCAACTTAACTACCCCATCTATGACAAAGAGCTATATGCTTTAGTGAGAGTCTTGCATGTTTGGGAGCATTATCTCCGCCCTCATGGATTCATTTTTCATACAGATCATGAAACACTTAAGTATCGTAAGGGCCAAACTAAGTTGAACAAGCTCATGCTAAGTGGAGTGAATTCATTGAGTCTTTTCCTTATGTCATCAAGTATATCAAAGGCAAAGAGAATGTTGTGCGGATGCACTTTCCCGCAAGTGCATGCTTGTTACCCAACTTGAATTGAATGTCATTGGCTTTGAGCACATAAAAGACTTGTATGCGCATGATCCTACTTTTGCTATTCCATATACCAAATGTTTGACGCATACATGTTGGGAACGATATTACATCAAGGATGATTATCTTATGAGAGCTAACAAACTTTGCATTCCTGAGTCTTCTCTTCATTTGTTACTTGTGCAAGAAGCTCATGGAGGAGGACTTATGGGACAGTTCGGACGTGACAAGACATTTGCCACGCTCTCCAAGAACTATTATTGGCCCAAGATGTTTTGTGACATTTCACGCTTCACCAACCGATGCTCGACATGTCGCAAAGCTAAGTCTAAAGCTCAATCCCATGGTCTCTTTATGCCACTACCTATTCCGTATCACCCATGGGAAGATATTAGTATGGACTTTGTGCTTGGTTTGCCTAGAACTAGAAATGGAAAAGATTCTGTATTTATTATTCTGGACCGATTCTCTAAGATGACACATTTTATTCCAGGCAACAAGATAGACGATGGTTCACATGTTGCCAATCTCTTTTGTAGGGAAATCTTGCGTCTACATGGAGTGCCCAAGACTATCGTCTCATACAGCGACGTCAAGTTCCTTAACTACTTTTGGAAGACGCTTTGCGCCAAGCTCAGAATCAAGCTTCTATTCTCTTTGGCTTATGTTGGTGCAACAGACCCTGGGTATGTTGCCCTAACTGTGCACAAGCACGGGAACAAGATCATGGCATTAGGCCATGCCATAGAAAAAGGGACCAAGATCTTTGAAGGACCAGCATGCAAAACAAGAGGACCAAGATCAAGCTAGAGAAGCAAGATACCACCAGGAGAAAATCCGCCCTTGCCAGGCGAACGGGCTTGGCAAGAGCAGAGCCACCCCAGAAGAGACCGTCCAAGACATCCCGGTAGGGCCTGCCGGGACTCACGAAGGATAGAAACACCTCATCAACCACTCCCCCATGACCCACGTCGTCAATCAGTGCGGTGTCAAGTCGCAAAGTGATTAAGTGGCAGCCTCTTTCTACAGGAAAACCTATGGTTGACACCCATCCCGCGATGTGTCAAACAAGTAGGTGTGGAGCTGGCAAAACAAGCCCGGCAAGGCTTGCCGGGCGAACAACAATGTGATGTTAAGCGGCGCATTTAATGCACTCTGTCAGCCTGCAGAGTTAGGTATGATAGCACTGTTTGCTATCTTATCAGTGCATAATGACTGATTTTCCATTGTGGTGACCCCTTAACCTATAAAAGGAGGCACATGACAACCGTAGAAAGGGGTTCGCGAGGCTGGAAAGTTAGACACCCATATGTGTGTAGCCACTACCGTCCCTGCCGGGGAAGTGTACTATGCTCCACCACCATTCTTCCACCATCAATCCACCAAAGCAGGAGTAGGGTTTTACGCCTCGGGGAGGCCCGAATCTGGGTAAAATTGCTTGTGTGATCCCTGCCATGCTGCCGCATGCTCCTTTGCTCTTTGTGCAACGCGACATCCCCCCTGCCAAACCAGCAAGGGGCCCCTTGGTCCCATAGGTGGTCGTGGTTTCATGCGACATCTTTGGCACGCCAGGTAGGGGGATCGCTTGCGCGAACCCGAAAGCATGTGCAACGCGTTACCTTCATCGCCATCTTCATCTTCGATGATGCCACCAGCCATGGCACCCAAGAAGAAGTCCGGTGTTTCGGCTCAACCGTCCACCTCAAAGGCTCCGCCACCCATAGCTACCAATGCTACGGGAGGTGCGGAGATGCGCGAGGATGTGGATGCCGCTAGGGATGTGGTCGGAGCAGGCGCCACCGTCACCATTTCCTCCGTGCCCGAAGCAGGAGCAGGAGACACCGAAGGAGAGCGACATCAGCAACAACCCAATGGCAATGCTCTACGAGGTACGGGTGGAGGAGCTACTTTGTCCACACTCCCTCCTCTCGCTGACGGGCACAACCGCAGTGATGATGCTCGGTGTGCGGCGAACTACCGCCCTACGGCCGCCTCTATCACAGGAGCGACCGCTGTGCATGCGCCTCCCCCTGGGCAAGTCGACCAAGCTGCTGCACCCAACGGAGCCGTTGGCCCTCAAGCGCCTTCACCGCTCCACCATGCCGTCCAGGTGGCCGCCCCGCAACATCGGGGGTGCAGTGCTGTCGCTACTGGCACCATCAGAAGCCGAGCGATGGTGCGACCCGCGTCGTCATCACCCATGCCGAGCACAACTACGGAGGCCATGGAGCAGGCTCAGCTGCTGCTCAGGTTCTCGCCAGCAGCTGAGCTGATGGACGAGTGGCATGCCACCACCCAGAGCCTGCTCGGTTTTGCCGAGGCTGGGGGCTCATAGCGAGCTGGCCCACCACTGCCTCCCTAAGCGATGGCAACGACTCGTGCTGCTGGTTGTACGGAAGGGGACACCCCCATGGTGCAGTCCCCACCATGGCAACCAGCGCGAGCTCGATAGCAGCAGGAACCTGATGATGTCTCAATGGCCTCTTCTGACCCTCGAGCGCATCCAGATCAACGACAAGCCCCGGAGGACAGGTAGAGAGAAGACGCGTGCGTTGTCATTGGGCAACACCGCGACGACCACCGCCGGACCGATGGGTGCAACGGTCCTAACGTTGACGAGCCTGCACCCGATATCGGCGGGGGCCTACCTTTCGAGGTCGGATGCCCTGCCTTTACTCGTGAGCGGTGGCAAGTATGTTGGCCATCCGTCTGCACATTCAAGCCAGAGATACCCGAGAAGTATGATGGGAGGCTCAACCCGGCAGAGTTTCTAAGCATCTACACCATTGCCATCCAAGCTGTCGGGGGAAGAGATGAGAAGGCATTCGCTAACTACTTTTCTTTGGCTCTCAAATCCAATGTGAGGTATTGGTTGATGCATCTGTCGGGGAACTCCATTTCTTCATGGGCTGACCTTTGCCATGAGTTCATTGGTGCCATCACTGGCGGCCATCAAGAACCAAGCCGACCTAGCGATTTGCAGCTTCTCCAGTAGAAAGAAGGAGAGACACTCCGAAAGTATTTACAGAGGTTCAGCAGAGTCCACAGGAACATCCCAAACATCCATAGGGCAGCTGTGATAGCCGCCTTCCAGTCCAATGTACGCAACCGCATGATTTGTTCCAAGATGAATGTACGGTTGCCCAAGACTGTGAAGGAGATTTACACTCTAGTGGATAAGTGTGCTCGGATGGAGGAAGGGAGGAAGTTACCCTGAGAGCAGGACTGCATCAATATTGATTTAGAAGATGATGATGAATCCACCAGTCAGAAGAAGAGCAAGAAGCGTAATAATAGGTGCAAGGATAAGGTAGTGATGACTATTGAAGGATCGGGTACGCCTAGTAACGGCAAAATAGCCAAGGCAGAAGTCCTCTGCAAGGAAGCTATCGTGTGCGCTGACTGCCGGGAAGCTGCAGCTGCCGAGAAGGCTGGGAAAGGCGATGGGTTGTGTTGCAAGATCCATTGGACCAAGGGCCATGACCTTCAAGAGTGTTATCAGGTTGAGCAACTTATCAAGAGGCAAAGAGTTGAGTATGAGAAACGTGACAAGGAAAAGGGTCAGAATGTTGCTGGCGATAAGGGTCGAGGCGGTGAAGCAAATTTCCTCGACAAACCTTTTCGGAATAATGGAAAGCCTGCCAGAGGTCAAGAGAAGGAAGCTTGTGATGATGAGAATGATGGAGGGGATGAAGAGGAAACCAGTGAGCAAGAGTTTCAGAAGGCCACTGATGCCCTGTGCATTGATGGGGGTGCATCCTTGCACAGCTCTCACCGCCAACTCAAACGGTGGGCGTGTGAGGTCAATGTCATGGAACCAGCACCAGAGGCCCAGAAACCACTCAAATGGTCACACACACCCAGCATCTTTTACAAAGATGATCATCCTGATTGTACCACTGCGGTAGGATGTTTGCCATTGTTGGTATCTCCAACAATTCGCAACCTCAAGGTCACTAAGATATTAGTGGACGGCGGGGCCAGGTTGAATCTAATTTCCCCAAAGGTTATCAGCAGGCTTCAGATAGCAGAAGAGGAGTTAGAGGTCACTGGCACATTTCAAGGAGTTAATCCCGGCAGGAGTCATCCTAAGGGAAAGATCACATTGCTTGTGACATTCGGAGGGGAGTTGAACTATTAGACAGAAAAGATTGTGTTTGATGTGGTCGACCTCCCCTTGCCGTACAATGGGATCCTTGGACGACCAGCCCTCACCAAATTCATGGCAGCATCCCACTATGCCTACAATACCTTGAAGATGCCTAGGCCACTTGGAATCATTTCCGTCCCATCGGATGAGAAGGACGCAATCATTTGCGTGGATAGGATATACCGGGACGCGGTTGCGGCAGAGGAAGCGGCAGTGACAGTTCCCCCAATGAAAGTAGAGGAAAGAAGAAGGATAGCAAGGACGCTGGCAAAGAATCCAGGAAGCGTACCTCTTCGGAGTGCATTGCACCTGTTGATGATTTGCCAGAGAGTTCCAACAGCAAAAGGACCAAGGTTACTGCTTCGCAAGTGAAGAAGGTCCCGACATGGCTGGCTAGCGTTTATGGTACCTTCACCATCAGCGCCACCCTCGATGACAAATAGGAAAGCGCGCTCGTTGCCTTCCTGCTTGCGAGTATCGATGTGTTTACCTGGCAACCATCTGATATCCTTGCTGTTCCCAGGGAGGTAATCGATCACCACCTTACTGTTTTCCCACATGCCAGATCTGTCAAGAAGAAAGTCCGAAAGCAGGCCTTGGAGAGGCAGCAGGTTTAGTTAGAGGAGTGCTACATCCCACTTGGCTAGGAAATCCGGTAGTAGTCCGGAAGGCTAACGGGAAATGGAGGCTTTGCATAGATTTCACAGATCTGAAAAAGGCTTGCCCGAAGGACCCATTTCCCTTGTTGTGCATCGATCAGATTGTGGATTCCACTTCAGGCTGTGATCTGCTTTCCTTCCTGGATGCATATTCTGGATATCACCAGATCTTCATGTCCAAGGAAGACAAAGAGAAGACCTTGTTCATCACCCATGTGGTACGTACTGTTTTATCCGCATGCCATTCGGGTTAAATAGTGCAGGGTCTACTTTTGCAAGGGCAGTCCAGATTGGTTTCGAGCCACAGCTACACAGAAACATTGAAGCCTATATGGATGACACTGTGGCCAAGACCAAGGACAGAGCAACTCTTATCTAGGATTTGGAGGAGACATTTGCAAATCTGTGCAAGATTAACTTGAAGCTCAACCCAGGGAACTGTGTGTTTGGCGTTTCCTCCGGCAAGATAGTTGGGTTCTTCGTGTCCCATCAAGGAATCGGAGCCAATCCCGACAATATAAAGGCCATCAAGCAGACCCAAGTGCCAAGGACAGTTAACGATGTGAGGCGCCTGACAGGGTGCGTTGCCGCCCTAAGCAGATTCATTTCCAAGTTTGCCGAGCGCACCCTGCCTTTCTTCAAAATCTTGAAGAAGGCAGGAACCATGAAGTGGACCCCAGAAGCAGATGCGGCCCTGCAAGAGTTAAAGGCCTACATATCTTCTTTGCCCACCTTGGTTGCTCCTAAACCACAAGAGCCATTGCTGCTATACTTAGCGGCAACCAACCAAGTGGTTAGTGTAGCCTTGGTGGCATAGCGAGAAATGGATGAGGCAGAGAGTGAGAAAGGACCAGCAGAGTTAGATAAGGATCAGGGCAGAAGTGAGCACGATAATGATGGCAACCCCAAGGACGCGGCAAGGAAGAAAGTGGTGCAGTGCCCAACGTACTTTGTTAGTTCCTTGTTACAAGGGCTCGATCGAGGTACTCTAGTGTGCAAAAATTGATCTTTGGTCTCATCATGGCCTCAAGGAAACTGCGCCACTACTTCCAATCCCATGAGATTACAATTGTCACTCGTGTTCTGTTGCAAAGGATACTCCAAAACCCTGAGGCTACTGGAAAAATAGTGGAGTGGGCTTTGGAGTTATCCAGTTTGGTCTGAAGCTTGAGAGCACATCATCAATTCAGAGCATGGCATTGGTAGAGTTTATTGTAGAATGGACGCCAACCCCTGATGAGGAAGTGACAGAAACAGTTATCCCCAGCAAGGAAGTGCCCCAGGAATGGATTATGTATTTTGATGGTGCCTTTTCCCTACAAGGTGCAGGGGATGGCGTGCTTCATGTCGCACCCTTAGGGGATACCTTGAAGTACGTCGTCTAGATGCATTTTGCCTGGGAAGAGGTAACCAAAATACATCAGAGTATGAAGGGCTCCTTGCCAGGCTCAGGTTTCCAAAGAATTGGGAATCAATAAGCTGATTATTCGAGGAGATTCACAACTTGTGGTGAGACAAGTCAACAAGGGTTACCAAAGTCCATTGATGGAGGCATACATTGAGGAAGTGAGAAAATTGGAGGAGCGCTTTGACGGATTGCAAATAGAGCATGTACCCCATGCAGAAAATAGCATAGCCGATCATCTGTCAAAGTGTGTTGCGCAAAAGCTTCCTATGGAACCATGAACTTTTGTTCTCCATCTTACTCAGCCCTCCATATCCCCAGCAACAATGGCCCGGAAGAGGAGAAATATGGACTCCGGTAAGCCTCTCCCGGTAGAGCCTCGTGCTCCTGGCAGGGACCCTGCCGGAAACTCACAACTTACCGGCCCACACCCTCCCGCTGGGACCACGGTCCCCGCGGACGAGGAGTGTGCCCCCGCAATTTAGGAGGTGCCGCTAGTCCTCATTGCCGAGCCCCAGGATTCAACTTGGGCAAGGCACATACTCCACTTTCTCCAAACTGGAGAACTCCCCAATGACCAAGATGAGGTTGAAAGAGTAGCCCAGAGAGCCAGTATGTACCAGTTTGTTGATGACACTCTATACAGAAGGAGGCCCAACGGTGTGAAATTGAAGTCCATCTGCTGGGAAGAAGGAAAGGAACTGTTGGCTGAGATACAGAGAGGCATGTGTGGCTCCCACATTGGATCAAGGGCATTAGTTGGGAAAACGTTCCGTCAAGGATTCTATTGACCCACAACCCTCCAAGATGCGGTCGAGCTAGTCACGAAATGTGAAGCCTGCTAGTTCCATTCCAAGAACATCCACCTTCCTGCCCAAGCCCTTCAGATGATCCCTTTATCATGGCCATTTTCGGTCTGGGGGCTCAATATCCTCAGCCCTTTCCCCTAAGCAATCGGGGGCTTTGATTTCTTGTTCGTGGCCATCGACAAGTTTACAAAGTGGCCGGAAGTGACTCCCATGAGAAAGGTGACTCCTCAGTCTGCTATCAAGTTCTTGAAAGAACTGGTGTGTCATTTTGGAGTTCTGACAAGGATCATTACCGACAACGGCACCCATTTCACGAGCCGCGCCTTCATGCAATATGTCCCCACCCTTGGAAGCAAGGTCTCATTTTCCTCTGTCGCACATCCCAGAATCAATGGGCAAGCTAAGAGGGTGAACGCTGAAGTGTTGTGGGGCCTCAAGACAAGAACCTTTGATACGCTGCAGAAGCACGACAGGCATTGGATCGATGAGCTTCCGATAGTCCTCTGGTCCCTTAGAACGACACCAAATCAAGCTACTAGGCAGACTCCCTTTTTCCTGGTCTATGGGACGGACGCAGTTGTCCCCATGGAACTCATTTACGGGTCACCTAAAGTGCTTGCCTACAATGAAGTAGCACAAGATCAGCACTGATGTGACGATGTTGTGCTACTCGAGGAGAACCGTCTCCGGATGCTACGTGTGTTGCATGCTACAAGCAAGCCTTGCGCTACTATCATAGCCGCAGGGTTCATGCCCGGCGTTTTCAGGAAGGCGACCTTGTCCTTAGGCGCGTTCAGTCGGCCAAGGGTACAAACAAGTTGATGCCAAAGTGGGAAGGCCCATACCAGACCTGGCGCAGTCCGTCTGGAGACCGGAGATGGCATTCAATTGCAAAACTCATGGAATATTGAGCATCTCCGCAAGTTCTACCCATAAGGAGTGGTTGTCGGGCCCTTCCCGGCAGCCACCCATTTGTATAGGCCTTGCCTTAGCTGCATGTAACCCCTTGTACAAAACCAGGGTGATGACCCTGTGCACCAGAGAAATAAACGAAGCGCTGGGGGGGGCGACCAAGTTGCATGCATGAATGAGAATTCCAAGAGCATTTTCAGAAGCATTTCATGAGCATTTGCATATGCATATAGATAGGATCACATCCCGCATCATTCTCATCTACATGAAGTTGCAGATTCCTACTGTGAACTTGGCTTCTACAAGGAGTTGAGAAGATGGACCAGCACTGCGATCCCCGGCAAGCCAAACAGATAAGTTCTACCTCTTGTACATGAGTGTTCTGTAAGCTAAAACTTGTGCATGAGAAAGCTTCGCCGCTCTTTGAAGCTTGGGTGCTCCCACTTTGGGCTTGAACGTTGCTTCAGCCTAGGTGGTCGTAGTGGCCTTTGCTGAGAAATGGTTGGCGGGGGGTTGGTCCCTTTATTTTTTCCCGACAGACTCAGGTCCCCGGCAACGAAATAAAAAGGGTACCGACAGGATAGCCTACCTGGGAAGACTCGTTTATTTAACTAAAGAGGCATCCCACCTCTACATGAACGTACACATGCACGAGTTCCTGGCAAGGCTCATCTTTTTCATTAATATGCTGATTATACAAGTACAAGCCTTACACAACACATACATGGACTCGAGAGATAACATTATTTGAATTAAAATTTGGTAAATTTCCTATAGATTTAAGATTGAAAAAAGATAAGTGCCCCATAAACTCCTCTCCCCGTTCCTTCTACCCCAGGTAGTGCGGTGGGAAGGGAAGGAGGCAGGAGCAGCGCCCAAACTAGAGTCCATCCCAATCCTATCATGGCCTGCCAGACGCAGAGCCTGACAAGATCGGGAGTGGCGAGGCTGTGAAGGAGGAGGTCAGACGGAATAGCTCAGTGATGCCCTTGGTCACCACCACCAGGACCCACAAGAAGCCCCAGCTTGACTGATAGTGGAGTCATCCACCAAAGCTCAGCTGGAAGACTGCTGGAGGAGGCGAAGGCACCAAGAGAGTGCCCCCTCCCCGGCAACCAGGAGGTCGGTGATGACGGTGCCAGGGAGGTGGGGAAGAGCGGAAAGACGAGGCGGCAGGTCGCCAGGACGAGGCAAACGCGTCGATGCAATCGTATAACAACCTGACGGCCTGCCTCCCTCCTTCTCCGTCTTCCCTGGCTTCATCTTCATCAACACCTCTCCAGGGAATCTCCGACCCCGTAGTCTGGCACCCCCTCCGGAGAGACGGTGAGTGACCAAGATGGCCAGGGGGCTCGAGACGCTCCACACCCCACCTTGGCAGGCAGGAAGGCGCCCTCCTTATCAACATCAATCCCAGTTCCAAGGAGAGAGGTACTAATGGGATTTCTAGCGATCCCAAGCCCTTCGCCTTGGACTTGGGCCAGACCCACTCCCTGAGCGCCAACACCATTGCTTTGCATCATCAGCTCCAAGCCCAGGCCCGGGGCCCGGCACCGGGCCCTCCCTTCCAGCATACTCAAGACGAAGCAAGATGGAGGAGGAGAGGGATGTGGATGAACGCCTCCACCCTCCCCCGCTCCTTCTTTTATAGGGGAGCAGGGGCCTGGGGGCTGATTTCACGAGGGTAACCACCGCCCTCCTCCACCAATTCAAGAAGACCGGGCCCTCGCCATAATGCTCTCCAGCGCCACGCACCTCCGTTACCTACCCCACGCGATGCAAGCAACATACGCGGCTAAGGATAAGGGCATGGTGGAAAGAGTGAATTGGCGATTTCTACCCCGTGCGTTAAAGTCATTCACGAGCCATTACAAGGGCGGCCCCACCACTATTGGCTTTGCACAACGCACGGGAGAACCGGAAATTGGCCCAGACTCAAGATTAATGAAGAAGCAAAGAAGACCCCAAGAGGCCTGCATCTTCGGCGCTCCTGCCTGTGCACTTATTAGGGCCTACCCCGACGATGCTCGGCAGCGCGATCAGGGCAGGCTCGAGGGCTTTTGTCGGTGCAACAGACCCTGGGTATGTTGCCCTGACTGTGCACAGGCACGGGAACAAGATCATGGCATCAGGCCATGCCAGAGAACAAGGGACCAAGATCTTCGAAGGACCAACATGCAGAACAAGAGGACCAAGATCAAGCCAGAGAAGCAAGATACCACCAAGAGAAAAGCCTCCCTTGCCGGGCGAACAGGCTTGGCAAGGGCAGAGCCACCCCAGAAAGAGAGCGTCCAAGACGTCCCGGCAGGGCCTGTCGGGACTCACGGAGGGCAGAAACACCTCATCAACCACTCCCCCATGACCCATGTCGTTAATCAGTGCGGTGTCAAGCCGTAAAGTGATTAAATCGCAGCCATTCGCCACATGGCAACCTCTTTCTACAGGAAAACCTACAGATGACACCCGTCCCACGACGTGTCAAACAAGCAGGCGTGGAGCTGGCAAAACAAGCCCGGCAAGGCTTATCAGGCAAACAACGATGTGACATTGAGCGGCACATTTAATGCGCTCTTAGCCTACAGAGTTAGCTATGATAGCATTGTTTGCTATCTTATCAGTGCATATTGACTAATCTGCCATCGTGGTGACCCCTTAACCTATAAAAGGAGGCCCATGGCAACCGTAGAAAGGGGTTCGCGTGGTTGGAAAGTTAGACACCCATACGTGCGTAGCCACTACCGTCCCTGCCGGGCAAGTGTACTACGCTCCACCACCATTCTTCCACCATCAATCCACCAAAGCAGGAGTAGGGTTTTATGCCTCGCGGCAACCTTAACCTGGGTAAAATTGCTTGTGTGATCCCTGTCATGGTGCCCCACACTCGTCTGCTCTTTGTGCAATGCGACATCCCCCCCTGCCGAACCAGGAAGGGGCCCCTTGGTCCCATAGGTGGCTGTGGTTTCCCACGACAGCTTACCACCCACAAACCAACGACCAAATGGAAGTCACGAACTGGACGCTACCTATTCTCCTACACGTGTTGATCAGGAAGAACATCAAGGAGTGGGAGGAGTGTTTACCCATCACCAAGTACACCTACAGCCGTGCAAGACATTCGACTACCGGCAAGTCCCCGTTCGAGGTCGTCTACAGCTTCAATCCATTGTCCCCATTGGACATTCTACCACTACCACCACAAGAGCACATCAACATGGACGCAAGTGCCCGAGCAAGCTACCTCAAGAATATGCATGAAGATACAAGGCACACCATCGAGCGTCAAGTCCAACATCTCGCGTCCAAGATCAACGTCAACAAGCACCCCACGGTATTCAACAGTGGATATCTTGTGTGGCTACACCTTCTCAAGGAACGCTTCCCCAATGAGCACAAGTCCAAGCTACTACCATGAGCCGATGGACCCTTCAAGGTGCTCGCACTCTACAAGAACAATGCTTACAAGATCGACATTCCATGCGACAAGTACTCTGTGAGCGACATCTTCAACATCAAGGATATATCTCCCTACCATGGTGATGAGGTTTTCGATCCAAGGTTGAATCTTTCCCGGGGAGGGGGGGGAAGATGATGCGGAGCATCCTATGGTCATCCCCATGGACCTTCCTACACCTCCCAAAGCACCAAGTGGACCGATGACACGAGCACGTGCAAGAGCTCTTGCGACCAAGGTGATATCTCTCCTTAACGAACTTCCATATGAATCATGTGAGACATGGCTACTACCTCAAATGGAAATGCTACGAATGCTCAGGTACCTAGAAGACCCTCTTAGAGATGCTCGTCAAGATGAACAAGACCCCAAGCACATGGATGAAGAGGAGGGACTAAAGGAGCCCAGGACAGCCCCCAGGACCCAGACATCCGGCCCCTGGCCCCGTACATCCGGCCTTCCCGTATCCAGAGAGCAGAAGAAATGGCCCCTGACTCTCGAGACATCCGCCATCAGGCCCGGACATCTGGCCCGACGTGAGCCGCCGGACATCCGGCCTCCAGCCCGAAAATCCGGACCATGCCTATCCAGAGAGCACCGAGACCGAACCCGCCAGCCCGGACATTCGGCCCTGTGCCCCGGACATCCGGCTCCTCGGGAAAGCCCGAACATCCGGCTTCCCCTGTCCGCGCACAGTGTAAAGGGCCGAAGCCCATGTACCCCTTTGCCCCCCTAGACTATATATACCTCTCCTCCTCCACTTTTCTAGGGAGCACTGTGATATCTCATTTGTGAGATAGACCTTTGCTCATCCATTTGGTTCTACTCTTAGGAGAGACCGCGGCGTCTACGGAGAAGATCCACCAAGTGGATTCAAGACCCCTTACGGGAAGACCCCACAAGACCTCCTCACGGAGAAGAACTACTGCCTCTTGTATCATTATTTGTTGCGTTTGGATCTTGTATCACTCTTTATGTTCATAGATCTAGCACAAGTGTGATTGTTCTTGTTGATTTGAGTGTTTCCCCTTGTGTTCTCTTCGTGTGTTTGTCGTGTTCTTTGTAGGATCCCCTCCAAATCACGAAAGATCGGCCCTAGGGTTTCCACCCTACATCACCAGGTACCCCCGATATATTACGACTCCAATCATGCTGCTCTGTTGACACCCCACGGAGGATACCATGTAGCTTTGTTGCTCCACTTGCCTGTGCATTTTTCCAAGCCTTCTCCACCTGTACCTCATAGTCCTCCTCGAGTAGCCACCGAACTTCAAACACCTTTACTGGATCACCACCTGTAGGCTTCACATACCATGTTCGTCCCCTATCAACATCTAGAATGATTGGTCCATGGTCTGATTTTTGAGAATGTCCATTAGTAACTTTATAACATGGGAACTGAGCACACCAAGATGATGAAGCTACAACATGATCAAGACGCTCATGGGTATAACCATCAACTTGATTCTTATTCCTCCAAGTAAAAATATCCCCCTTGAAACCGAGGTCCTTTTTCTCACATAAATCTAAAGAATCACGAAAATTATTCATATAGACCTGAATATGGGGTATACCACCTTGCTTTTCATAAAATTATAAGACTTTGCTAAAATCGCCTAGATAGATCCATGGAAGCTTCTCTTGCATATGCAGAGTGTGCAATAGCCGCCAAGTTTCAACCTTCTTATCCATCTTTGACTCGCCATAGATGCTTGTTAGTCGCCGTTTGAAGCCATCCTCTTCTATGACTGTAGCATGGGTGTGCATCCTCCCTTTCCACCTAAGACTCAAGTTTATTTCTCGCCTCCAGAACAAGGCCAACCCACAACTACGACCATCACAGTCCCGAAGCAGCATATTCATCAAACCTAATTTTATTCTGAACTTTTCCATCCTCTTCTCATCTAGTTTGGTTTCTGACAAGAAAAAGATATCGGGGTCCTCCTTCCTCTGGATTTCCATAAGACCACGAATTTCTAGCCTATCCCCAACCCCCAGTAATTCCAAGCCACTATCTTCATTGGGACTCGCAGGGCTGTCCCGGAAACCCTGTTGTTTCAGCAGTACTCACTCCCTCCTCCACCTGCTCCTCCTGGTCCACCAACCTTGCTCTCTTTGACTCACCCACCTCAATCTGGACATCCTCAATAACACACTTTTAGTTATTCCCCTCTCCATCTCTTGTACCCAGCTCGGTTCCCACACTCATGGCCAGTTCACGAGCTCCTCGTCTCACACACTTCAACTTTATACCAGGTCTCCCTCCCTTCTCCTTCCCACTCTGGTCATGTACCATCAACTTATCACTTGCAACATACACCTGATCGACATTAGGGATAGCCGACATGGCCTCAGGCCCCTTCCCAACACTAGCATGTGCCTCCAGATGCATGTCCATAGGTATGACACCCTCCACATGGTTCTGTTTTGGCAGTGGTGAGAGTTGCATGTCCTCGGGTCTTGTTTCCTTGTCTAAATCCATCTCTACTTAGCCTTTTTCTATATTCAGATTTGGTTGGTCCTGCATGGGTTTCCTCCAATCATCACCGCGTCTTTCCCTGTCTGTATCATGTTCCCCTCTATCAGCGTCAATTGACTTCTAGATTTCACTACCTAAGGATCCTCCTCTCCCTCACTCCTCCTTGCACCCCTGCTCTCCTTGGCCTTCCTCCAAGATAAGCTATCACTACCACTGGAACAACTACCCTTACTTCTCAAGCTATCAAAATACCTCCCCCTTCTTGCTGACATGAAAAAAGTGCCACCCTGATGCCAGTCCTTCTTCTTCATAGGTTTATAGCTCAACCATGCCCCCATTGCTGCACCTCCCCTCTCTTCAGCTTCCTTTGGCAGGATTTGTCAACATCTCCAATTATACCACAAGTGTAGCAGAACTCTGGGAGGAACTCGTACATGAAAGGGCACCACTTCCCCTTCTCCCTCTTCTTATTCTTCTTCACGATTTGTCTAGCCAGATTATAACAGAGATTCCATTGCACCGAGAGGTCCCTAAGAATATCTCTCCATCATTGGAGGAGCAAACCCCAGTCTCGAGCCATCTAGTCTCTCCTCATACGTTTCTGATGAATCCGTAAGTTACCGTTATGGTCACCCTATTACATATGACATCGGAACAACCCCAAAGTGCAACATTCGGCATGGAGTGACTCGATACACTCATGGTCCAAGGAATCATACAGATGTTAACTCCTGTGTTATGAACTATAGACTTCGGACAGTATAATCTCTAAGTATAACAAACAACTTGGTTCAACTCAACGCGAGTTTTCTACCAACATCGTGCTCTCAACTATTACTCGCATAAACTTCATGCCCATAATCAGGAAAACAGAATCATTAAATTAACACTTGAGCTAGTCTTAGAGGCAAGACTAGGAATCTGGTTTTACCATTTATATCTCTACACGTGCTTATGAGTTTCCTCTGAGTCGCATATTCAGTAACCATAGCAGTTATAGCATATAATATAAACAATAACTAAAATCTAGAAATAATTAATACAAATATTATTGCCTCTAGGGAATATGTTATTTCCAACATAATCAACTCGTGCCAAGTACAACCAGAAATGAGAGGGATAAAACAACGGGGTGGGTTTGGGGGTGATATAGAAGGTAGGCCTCACAAGTTAGCCTAAATTCTCTTAGCTAGACAGAATTACATTGAACTGTAGTTTCTTAGTAGAGATTGCATCAGATTGTTAATGCATCGATTAGATGCATGAGATCATCAGCACATAAACAAAGCTGTATGTGAAGATCTTGGTGCACATTTCAGAATACTTACAAATGTTCCACATGAGCCGGATGATGGTTGTGGATCTTTGAAATCCTCTTCTGAACAATGGCTGCCTTGGGTACATTATGAGCTTTAAAACTACATTCACAATTTTTTTAGATTAAAACTAATTCATCAAAAGAGTGGACCATATTTTAGCGAGAACCTCTTTATATTATATGCCACTTTCACAAGTTCAAGGTAGCAACACAATATTTGGAATTTTGGATCCACTAAGAAAGTCAAGGCCTAAAACATACATGCCATTGCTTCAATTGACCACGATGAATAATCTACCTCTATAGACTCCCCTTGCTCCCCCTAAAGATAGCATGTCCTTGATACATCTCCAACACGTCTATAATTTATGAAGTATTCATGCCATGTTTACAACAATTTTATATGCTTTTAGTATGATTTGAATGGAACTAATCCGGACTGACACCGTTTTCAGCAGAACTGCCGTGGTGTTGTTTTTTGTGCAGAAATAAAAGTTCTTGGAATTGGACAAAACTTTTTGATGATTTTTTGGAAGAAAATAAAATTAATGGAGCAAAGAACCACTAGAGGGGGGCCCCTACTGCCCACAAGGCACGAGAGCGTGCCACCCCCTGGAGCGCCCTGGTGGGTAGTGGGGCCCCTGAGGCCCATCTTCGCGTGATTCCAACGCTGAAAATCCTATAAATACATAGACCTCCAGAAATAACCCTAGATCAGAAGTTCCGCTGCTGCAAACCTCTGTAGCCACGAAAAACTAATCTGAACCCTGGTCCGACACTCTATCAGAGGGGGAAATCATCACCGGAGGCCATCTTCATATCCCGATGGTCTCCATGATGAGGAGGGAGTAGTCCACCCTCAGGGCCGAGGGTTTGTACTAGTAGCTATCTATTTGATCTCTCTCTCTCATGTTCTTGATTTGGCACGATCTTGATATATCGCAAGCTTTGTTAATATAGTTGGATCATATGGTGTTTCTCCCTCTCTATCTTCTTGTGATGAATTGAGTTTTCCTTTTGAGATTTCATTATTATCGGACTGAATACTTTTATGGATTTGAGAGCACTTGATGTATGTCTTGCTATGAATACCCGCGGTGACAATGGGGTATAATATTGATTCACTTGATATATGTTTTGGCACTCAACTCGCGGATAACCGAGATGGCATTGGGGTAATCTATGCATAGGGGTTGATGCACGTTTTCATCCTTGTTTCTCCAGTAGAAATCTCGGGGCACTCTTTGAGGTTCTTTGTGTAGGATTGAGTATTATGAATCTGAAATTGTTTGATGCATATCGTATAATCAACTCACGGATACTCGCGGTGACATTGGAGTATCTAGGTGACATTAGAGTTGGTTGATGTGTATCATATGGTGTTATTTTAGTACGAACTCTTGGATCGATCGATCGAAAAGGGTAACTTGGTGTTATTTTAGTACGAACTCTTGGATAGGTCGATCGGAAATGATAACTTTGAGGTGGATCCGTACCCTACAAACAATTTCTTCTTATGTTCTCCGCTAGATAAGAACTTTACAGTGATTCTTCATCGCACGTTGAGGGATGGTTATATAATCCAATTATATTACCATTGTTGAGAGATTGCACTAGGGAAAGTATGGACCCTAGGCCTCATTTTCAACCATTGCAGTACCGTTTGTGCTCACTTTTGTTACTTGCTATCTTGCTGTTTTTTATTGTTCCTATTACAAAAATCAATATCTACTATCATTACTACACTTGTATCACCATCTCTTCGCCAAACTAGTGCACATATACAATTTACCGTTGTATTTGGTGTGTTGGGGACACAAGGGACTTTTTATTATTTGGTTGTAGGGTTGTTTGAGAGAGACCATCTTCATCCTACACCTCACACGGATTGACAAACCTTAGGTCATCCACTTGAGGAAAATTTGCTACTGTCCTACAAAACTCTATGCTTGGAGGCCCAACACGAGTCTGCAAGAACAAGTTGTGTAGTAGACATCATTCCTCTGTCATCGCTTCTCCCCCATTGTTGGTCGAAGGTTGCCAACCTTATTCCATATGGAGGAGATCTAGTTGGACCCAAAAAAGGAGCCCTCTGTGTCACCTAGCTTAGCGGAAACTGGGTCTGGTATTGGACAGGGATATGGTCACGTGATTTGGCTCTAGTGTGCTTCAACGAGCCAGATTAGTTGTCCATGGCCCGAAGCATTGAGGTTGGCAGGTTAGTGAATGGTTAGTTGTGTGGTTTTTTATCAGAATAGGCTTTGGTTCCGCTGTATATATAAAGCACCAACCAAGTCCATACAACAAGTTATCAAAGTACGAGGAAAGTAGAAGCCTGGCGGCTGACGGTTTGAAGACCATCCAGCATGCTACCTATCCGGTCCTTGTCTCCCCCCCCCCCTACAGAGAAGGTGCCACTACTACATATAAGCTAACAATTTAAACGCAGAGCCATAAGGGCATCATTGGAAGACCTCCTTGACAACCATCTTATTATGTGGCGTCCACAAGGTCCAGATCATCTTCGTGAACACCAACATGAAGAGGCGGCTCCTCCTACTGGGATGGTGAGCCTGGGCAGGCAAGAAGTCGCCCAGGTCCGAGGCCTAACACGCAGACCCTAGAGCCTCGCGAACATAGTTCCACAGGAAGCGGGGCGACAGGGGATGAGAAGAAGATATCTTTATTGGATTCAGGCACCACACATAGGGGACATAGGCAATCATCGGGCCAATGTCGCTCTATCACCCCGCGTGACCCAAATGGAAGCGGTCATGAAGCTGATGCCAAATTTTGATTTTTCGATGTTGCATATGTTGATCATATATGTTACAAACTGGCATTTTTTTCTGTGACTCTGGAGGTCTGTTGAAAATGTTGCGTTCATGCACCAAATTATTTTGCATGTTTTATTTGACAATCGATACCATGATATATTTATAGTAGTGAATTGTACATGATAGAGATACATGAGCTGATTACAACGATTACAAAATAAATTCTAAAAGAAACAAGCAAATCTCTGAGATCTTCAAATTCTTTCTTCTTTCATGACACGATCTTGTACTTTTCTGAAGGCAGTCCGAGGAGAATAACAAAGGTATCAAACCACAAACCTGTAAATACCAATGAGGGTTCTCCTATAGTTTTGATTTGAGCCGCAATGTCAAGGCTGCGATGCATGCATGCAGCCATTAAAGTAATCAACCAACATCGACAAGAGCACCAACACCTGTATTCCAGGGACAAAAACATCAAACAACCAGGTTGATGTCGTTGGGAGCCGAGAGTACGAATCACCATTGTCGAGGACGTAGCAGCCGGGACATATATTGCGAGGACAATCATCCTTGCGGCAACCATGACAGAAAATCCAAGCTGATTACTACACACACAAAAATGTTCCATCAATGTGAAACGCTTCGACGTTTTTCGCATGTGTTGTTTTTCGCATGTATTGTGACATATCGCGAGAGAGAATATTAGGGTGATATTGCAAACGTATAGGAAAAATCCTACAAGAAGCGTGGTTTTGGTTTTCGACAAATCTATCCACCAGTCGACTGTAATTTTGCTTCAGATCCGCGTGAGGTCAAAGACGTCAGATGCGCATCGTGCGGCAGAAGGTTCTCCTGGCAGTTACGCGCAGGGCTGGTTGAGACCTGTGGCTTTGAGCGAGAAAAAAGAGTCGCTGACGTGGGATTCGATCCCACGACGCTGGCTTAAACATACAGCGATGATATCCATCTGTCTTTCTGTTCGATTGTTGCTTGTTAGCTAGGAAAAGCCAAACTATTTGACGTTGACTTTGTTACTGATTAGCAACCACGTACAATTCCTTTTGAGTTTCCTAGCTTTTTCTAACGCCGATAATTACAGATGCTCAAATCATTCATCGTTTAGCCTTTTGAAACTATACTCTGACTTGGAAAAAAATCACACTAATATCATTTAAGAGCATCTACAACAGGACTTACCGAAACCGGCACTCTATACGCCCGCAGGTGCGCCCAGGCTTGTCCGTGGATAGTGACCGGGTAGTCCTCAAATGGTTGCGTCCACAGCCGCATATCTCATATCCAGCATTCTATATCCATACTAAAATATGCAATGAAACTTGTAGTATGTAGATCATCAAATGGACAAATTCGACAGAAAATAGACATATAAATCGACAGCAACGGGCATAATTCACATCTAAACATCACCAAAAGTTCAGCCGTCTGACAAATTCTAACTAGATTAGTAGTACAATCTAGATTATAGAAACGGATAGAGGATCGAGCTTCACCACTTCCTCGCCGGTCCTTGGCCCTTTCGGTGTTGGAAATATGCCCTAGAGGCAATAATAAATTAGTTATTATTATATTTCCTTGTTCATGATAATCGTTTATTATCCATGCTATAATTGTATTGATAGGAAACTCGGATACATGTGTGGATACATAGATAACACCATGTCCCTAGTAAGCCTCTAGTTGACTAGCTCGTTGATCAATAGATGGTTACAGTTTCCTGACCATGGACATTGGATGTCATTGATAACGGGATCACATCATAGGAGAATGATGTGATGGACAAGATCCAATCCTAAGCCTAGCACAAAGATCGTAGTTCGTATGCTAAAGCTTTTCTAATGTCAAGTATCATTTCCTTAGACCATGAGATTGTGCAACTCCCGGATACCGTAGGAATGCTTACCAAACGTCACAACATAACTGGGTGGCTATAAAGGTGCACTACAGGTATCTCTGAAAGTGTCTGTTGGGTTGGCACGAATCGAGACTGGGATTTGTCACTCCGTGTGACGGAGAGGTATCTCTGGGCCCACTCGGTAGGACATCATCATAATGTGCACAATGTGACCAAGGGGTTGATCACGGGATGATGTGTTACGGAATGAGTAAAGAGACTTGCTGGTAACGAGATTGAACAAGGTATCGGCATACCGACGATCGAATCTCGGGCAAGTATAATACCGCTAGACAAAGGGAATTGTATACGAGATCGATTGAGTCCTTGACATCGTGGTTCATCCGATGAGATCATCGTGGAACATGTGGGAGCCAACATGGGTATCCAGATCCCGCTGTTGGTTATTGGCCGGAGAATGTCTCGGTCATGTCTACATGTCTCCCGAACCCGTAGGGTCTACACACTTAAGGTTCGATGACGCTAGGGTTATAGAGGAAGTTTGTATGTGGTTACCAAATGTTGTTCGAACTCCCAGATGAGATCCCGGACGTCACGAGGAGTTCCGGAATGGTCCGGAGGTAAAGATTTATATATGGGAAGTCCTGTTTTGGTCACCGAAAAAGTTTCGGGTTTTATCGGTAATGTACCGGGACCACCGGGAGGGTCCCGGGGGTCCACCAAGTGGGGCCACCGGCCCCGGAGGCTTGCATGGGCCTAGAGTGGAAAGGGTCCAGCCCCAGAGTGGGCTGGTGCGCCTCCCACCCTTGCCCAAGGCGCAGCTAGAAGGGGAGAGGGGAAACCCTAGGCGCAGATGGGCCTATAGGCCCACCCTAGGGCGCGCCCCCTCTCTCCCCCTCTTGGCCACCCCCTCCAAGTCCCATCTAGGGCTGGCCGCCGCCCCCTAGGGGTGGAAACCTAGGTGGGGGCGCAGCCCCCTCTCCCCCTATATATAGTGGAGGCATTGGAGCAGCCCAACAACGATGAGTTTCTTCTCCTGTTGGCGCATCCCTACCTCTCTTTCTCCTCATATCTCGCGGTGCTTGGCGAAGCCCTGCTGGACTACCACGCTCCTCCATCACCACCACGCCATTGTGCTGCTGCTGGATGGAGTCTTCCTCAACCTCTCCCTCTCTCCTTGCGGGATCAAGGCGTGGGAGACGTCACCGGGCTGTACGTGTGTTGAACGCGGAGGTGCCGTCCGTTCGGCACTAGGATCTCCGGTGTTTTGGATCACGACGAGTACGACTCCTTCAACCCCATTCTCTTGAACGCTTCCGCTTAGCGATCTACAAGGGTATGTAGATGCACTCTCCTTTCCCTCGTTGCTAGTTTCTCCATAGATAAATCTTGATGACACGTAGGAAAATTTTGAATTTCTGCTACATTCCCCAACAGTGGTATCAGAGCTAGGTCTATTGCGTAGATTCTTTGCACGAGTAGAACACAAAGTAGTTGTGGGCGTTGATTTTGTTCAATATGCTTACCGTTGCTAGTCCAATCTTGTTTCGACGGTATTGTGGGATGAAGCGGCCCGGACCGACCTTACACGTACTCTTACGTGAGACAGGTTCCACCGACTGACATGCACTTGGTGCATAAGGTGGCTAGCGGGTGCCAGTCTCTCCCACTTTAGTCAGAACGGATTCGATGAAAAGGGTCCTTATGAAGGGTAAATAGCAATTGGCATATCACGTTGTGGTTTTGTGTAGGTAAGAAACGTTCTTGCTAGAAACCCATAGCAGCCACGTAAAACATGCAAACAACAATTAGAGGACGTCTAACTTGTTTTTGCAGGGTATGCTATGTGATGTGATATGGCCAAGAAGAATGTGATGAATATATGTGATGTATGAGATTGATCATGTTCTTGTAATAGGAATCACGACTTGCATGTCGATGAGTATGACAACCGGCAGGAGCCATAGGAGTTGTCTTTATTTATTGTATGACCTGTGTGTCATTATACAACGCCATGTAATTACTTTACTTTATTGCTAACCGGTAGCCATAGTAGTAGAAGTAATAGTTGGAGAGACAACTTCATGAAGACACGATGATGGAGATCATGGTGTCATGCCGGTGACGATGATGATCATGGAGCCCCGAAGATGGAGATCAAAAGGAGCAATATGATATTGGCCATATCATGTCACTTTTTGATTGCATTTGATGTTTATCATGTTTATACATCTTATTTGCTTAGAACGACGGTAGTAAATAAGATGATCCCTCATTAAAATTTCAAGAAAGTGTTCCCCCTAACTGTGCACCGTTGCGAAAGTTCGTCGTTTCTAAGCACCACGTGATGATCGGGTGTGATGGATTCTTACGTTCACATACAACGGGTGTAAGCCAGATTTACACACGTGAAACACTTAGGTTAACTTGACGAGCCTAGCATGTACAGACATGGCCTCGGAACACAAGAGACCGAAAGGTCGAGCATGAGTCGTAATGAGGATACGATCAACATGAAGATGTTCACCGATGATGACTAGTCCATCTCACGTGATGATCGGACACGGCCTAGTTGACTCGGATCATGTAATCACATAGATGACTAGAGGGATGTCTATCTGAGTGGGAGTTCATAAGATGAACTTAATTATCCTGAACATAGTCAAAAGATCTTTGCAAATTATGTCGTAAGCTCGCGCTTTAGTTCCACTGTTTAGATATGTTCCTAGAGAAAATATAGTTGAAAGTTGATAGTAGCGATTATGCGGACAGTAGAAAGCTTATGTCCTTAATGCACCGCTCAGTGTGCTGAACCCCAAACGTTGTTTGTGGATGTTGCGAACATCGGACATACACGTTTTGATAACTACGTGATAGTTCAGTTAAATGGTTTAGAGTAGAGGCACCAAAGACGTTTTCGAAACGTCGCGGAACATATGAGATGTTTCGAGGGCTGAAATTGGGATTTCAGGCTCGTGCCCACGTCAAGAGGTATGAGACCTCCGACGATTTTCTTAGCCTGCAAACTAAGGGAGAAAAGCTCAATCGTTGGGCTTGTGATCAGATTGTCTGAGTGCGACAATCACTTGAATCGAGTGGGAGTTGATCTTCCAGATGAGATAGTGATGTTTCTCCAAAGTCATTGCCACCAAGCTGCTAGAGCTTCGTGATGAACTATAACATATCAGGGATAGATATGATGATCCTTGAGGTATTCACGATGTTTGACACCGCGAAAGTAGAAATCAAGAAGGAGCATCAATTGTTGATGGTTGGTGAAACCACTAGTTTCAAGAAGGGTAAGGGCAAGAAGGGATACTTCATGAAACGGCAAATCAGCTGCTGCTCCAGTGAAGAAACCCAAGGTTGAACCCAAACCCGAGACTAAGTGCTTCTGTAATAAGGGGAACAACCACTGGAGCAGGATTATCCTAGATACTTGGTAGATAAGAAGGCTGGCAAGGTCGATAGAAGTATATTGGATATACATTATGTTAATGTGTACTTTACTAGTACTCCTAGTAGCACCAGGGTATTAGATACTGGTTCGGTTACTAAGTGTTAGTAACTCGAAATAAAAGAGCTACGGAATAAACGGAGACTAGCTAAAGGTGAGCTGACGATATGTGTTGGAAGTGTTTCCAAGTTTGATGTGATCAAACATCGCACGCTCCCTCTACCATCAAGATTAGTATTAAACCTGAATAATTGTCATTTGGTGTTTGCGTTGAGCATAGACATGATTGGATTATGTCTATCGCAATAGGGTTATTCATTTAAGGAGAATAATGGTTACTCTATTTATTTGAATAATACCTTCAATGGTCTTGCACCTAAAGGAATGGTTTATTGAATCTCGATCGTAGTGATACACATTTTCATGCCAAAAGATATAAGATAGTAATGATAGTACCACTTACTTGTGGCACTGCCATGTAAGTCATATTGGTATAAAACGCATGAAGAAGCTCCATGTTGATGGATCTTTGGACTCACTCATTTTTGAAAAGTTTGAGACATGCGAACCATGTCTATTGGTGTATACGCATGAAGAAACTCCATGCAGATGGATCGTTTGGACTCACTTGTTTTTGAATCACTTGAGATATGCAAATCATACCACATGGGCAAGATGACTGAAAAGCCTCAGTTTCAGTAAGATGGAACAAGATAGCAACTTGTTGGAAGTAACACATTTTGATGTGTGCAGTCCAATGAGTGCTGAGGCATGCAGTGAATATCGTTATGTTCTTACTTCACAGATGATTCGAGTAGATGTTGAGTATATTTACTTGATGAAACACAAGTCTGAATTATTGAATGGTCAAGTAATTTCAGAGTGAAGTTGAAGATCATTGTGACAAGAGGATAAAATGTCTATGATATGATCATAGAGATGAGTATCTGAGTTACGAGCTTTGGCACACAATTAAGACATTGTGGAAATTGTTTCACAATTAATACCGCCTGGAACACCATAGTGTGATGGTGTGTCCGAACATCATAGTTGCACCCTATTGGATATGGTGCGTACCATGATGTCTCTTATCGAATTACCACTATCATTCATGGGTTAGGCATTAGAGACAACCGCACTCACTTTAATAGGGCACCATGTAATTCCGTTGAGACGACATCGTTTGAACTATGGTTTGGAGAAACCTAAGTTGTCGTTTCTTAAAAGTTTGGGGATGCGACGCTTATGTGAAAAAAGTTTCAGGTTGATAAGCTCGAACCCAAAGCGGATGAAATGCATCTTCATAGGACACCCAAAACAGTTGGGTATACCTCCTAATTCAGATCCGAAAGCAATAGGGATTGTTTCTTGAATCGGGTCCTTTCTCGAGGAAAGGTTTGTCTCAAAAATTGAGTGGGAGGATGGTGGAGACTTGATATGGTTATTGAACCATTACTACAACTAGTGTGTAGCAGGGCACAGGAAGTTGTTCCTATGGCACCTACACCAATTGAAGTAGAAGCTTATGATAGTGATCATGAAACTTCGGATCAAGTCACTACCGTACCTCGTAGGGTGACAAGGATGTGTACTGCTTCAGAGTGGTACAGTAATCCTGTCTTGAAGGTCATGTTGCTAGACAACAATGAACCTACGAGCTATGGAGAAGCGATGGTGGGCCCAAATTCTGACAAATGGTTAGGAGCCATGAAATCCGAGATAGGATCCATGTATCAGAACAAAGCATGGACTTTGGTGGACTTGCCCAATGATCGGCAAGCCATTGAGATAAATGGATCTTTAAGAAGAAGACGGACGTGGACGGTAATGTCACCGTCTATGAAGCTCGACTTGTGGCGAAGAGTTTTTCACAAGTTCAAGGAGTTGACTACGATGAGATTTTCTCATCCGTAGCGATGCTTAAGTCTGTCGGAATCATGTTAGCATTAGCTGCATTTATGAAATATGGCAGACGGATGTCAAAACGAGTTTCCTTACCAGTTTTCGTAAGGAAAGGTTGTATGTGATACAATCAGAAAGGTTTTGTCGATCCTAAGGATGCTAAAAGGTATGCTAGCTCCAGCGATCCTTCCATGGACTGGAGTAAGCATCTCGGAGTTGGAATATGCATTTTGATAAGATGATCAAAGATTTTGGGTTTATGCAAAGTTTATGAGAAACTTGTATTTCCAAAGAAGTGAGTGGGAGCACTATAGAATTTCTGATGAGTATATGTTGTTGACATATTGTTGATCAGAAATGATGTAGAAATTCTAGAAAGCATATAGGGTTGTTTGAAAAGTGTTTTTCAATGGAAAACCTGGATTAGGCTACTTGAACAATAAGCATCAAGATCTATAAGATAGATCAAAATGTTTAACAATACTTTCAAATGAGCATATACCTTGACATGATCTTGAAGGTGTTCAAGATGGATCAGTCAAAGAAGGAGTTCTTGCCTGAGATATAAGGTATGAAGTTAAGACTTAAAGCTCGACCACGGCAGAAAACAGAGAAAGGACGAAGGTCGTCCCCTATGCTTCAAATGTAGGCTCTATAGTATGCTATGCTGTGTACCGCACCGGAAGTGTGCCTTGCCATGAGTCAGTCAAGGGGTACAAGAATGATCCAGGAATGGATCATTGGACAGCGGTCAAAATTGTCCTTGGAGTAAATAAGGACATGTTTCTCGATTATGGAGGTGATAAAGAGTTCGGCGTAAAGGGTTACGTCAATGCAAGCTTTAACACCTATCCGAGTGACTTTGAGTAGCAAACCGGATACGTATAGTGGAGCAACCATTTGGAATAAGCTTCAAGTGGAGCGTAGAAGCAGCATTTACAATATGACTTAGAGAATTGCGAAGTACATACGGATCTGAATGTTGCAGACCCGTTGACTAAAACCTCTCTCACAAGCAAAACATGATCAAACCCCAAAACTCATTGAGTCTTAATCACATGGTGATGTGAACTAGTTTAGTGACACTAGTAAACTCTTTGGATGTTGGTCACATGGCGATGTGACCTATCAGTGTTAATCACATGACGATGTGAACTAGATTATTGACTCTAGTGCAAGTGGGAGACTGTTGGAAATATGCCCTAGAGGCAATAATAAATTAGTTATTATTATATTTCCTTGTTCATGATAATCGTTTATTATCCATGCTATAATTGTATTGATAGGAAACTCAGATACATGTGTGGATACATAGACAACACCATGTCCCTAGTAAGCCTCTAGTTGACTAGCTCGTTGATCAATAGATGGTTACGGTTTCCTGACCATGGACATTGGATGTCGTTGATAATGGGATCACATCATTAGGAGAATGATGTGATGGACAAGACCCAATCCTAAGCCTAGCACAAAGATCGTAGTTCGTATGCTAAAGCTTTTCTAATGTCAAGTATCATTTCCTTAGACCATGAGATTGTGCAACTCCCGGATACTGTAAGAATGCTTTGGGTGTACCAAACGTCACAACGTAACTGGGTGGCTATAAAGGTGCACTACAGGTATCTCTGAAAGTGTCTGTTGGGTTGGCACGAATCGAGACTGGGATTTGTCACTCCGTGTGACGGAGAGGTATCTCTGGGCCCACTCGATAGGACATCATCATAATGTGCACAATGTGACCAAGGGGTTGATCACGAGATGATGTGTTACGGAACGAGTAAAGAGACTTGCCGGTAACGAGATTGAACAAGGTATCGGCATACCGACGATCGAATCTCGGGCAAGTATAATACCGCTAGACAAAGGGAATTGTATACGAGATCGATTGAGTCCTTGACATCGTGGTTCATCCGATGAGACAATCGTGGAACATGTGGGAGCCAACATGGGTATCCAGATCCCGCTGTTGGTTATTGACCGGAGAACGTCTCGGTCATGTCTACATGTCTCCCGAACCCGTAGGGTCTACACACTTAAGGTTCGATGACGCTAGGGTTATAAAGGAAGTTTGTATGTGGTTACCGAATGTTGTTCGGAGTCCCGGATGAGATCCTGGATGTCACGAGAAGTTCCGGAATGGTCCGGAGGTAAAGATTTATATATGGGAAGTCCTGTTTTGGTCACCGGAAAAGTTTCAGCTTTTATCGGTAACGTACCGGGACCACCTGGAGGTCCCGGGGGTCCACCAAGTGGGGCCACCAACCCCGGAGGCTTGCATGGGCCTAGAGTGGAAAGGGACCAGCCCCAGAGTGGGCTGGTGCACATCCCACCCTTGCCCAAGGCGCAGTTAGGAGGGGAGAGGGGAAACCCTAGGCGCAGATGGGCCTATAGGCCCACCCTAGGGCGCGCCCCCTCTCTCCCCCTCTTGGCCGCCCCCTCCAAGTCCCATCTAGGGCTGGCCGCCGCCCCCTAGGGGTGGAAACCTAGGTGGGGGCGCAGCCCCCTCTCCCCCTATATATAGTGGAGGCATTGGAGCAGCCCAACAACGATGAGTTTCTTCTCCTGTTGGCGCAGCCCTACCTCTCTTTCTCCTCATCTCTCGCGGTGCTTGGCGAAGCCCTGCTGGACTACCACACTCCTCCATCACCACCACGCCGTTGTGCTGCTGCTGGATGGAGTCTTCCTCAACCTCTCCCTCTCTCCTTGCTGGATCAAGGCGTGGGAGACATCACCGGGCTGTACGTGTGTTGAACGCGGAGGTGCCGTCCGTTCGGCACTAGGATCTCCGGTGATTTGGATCACGACGAGTACGACTCCTTCAACCCCGTTCTCTTGAACGCTTCCGCTTAGCGATCTACAAGGGTATGTAGATGCACTCTCCTTCCCCTCGTTGCTAGTTTCTCCATAGATAAATCTTGGTGACACGTAGGAAAATTTTGAATTTCTGCTACGTTCCCCAACATTCGGTCGTCGACGCTGATATAGGGGTCCGTGGCAGGAGGTGGATCGTTGTCGGAACCGTCGTCATTGGAGGAAGAGGAAATGACGATGTCACCCTTCAAGCGTCTGACGACGCGGTCCTGCTTACGCTTGACTTTCGCCACCCTCGTCGCCTCCGCTGCCTCCCGCTTGGACTGCTCAATGCGGAGCCGGAGTGCCTTGGCGTTTATCATCCGGAGCCGCCTGAATTCCTTCTCCGCCGTCGTAAGTGACCGATGGTACACCCACTGGAGGAGCCGCTCCTCGCCGAGCACCGCCGGCATCCCACGACGGCGGCGGGAGGACTAAGTGTTGAACTTACATGAACCACAAACCTGATAACTTACATACAAACACCGTGGTAACTTACTGCAAGGGAAAATTGGTTGAAACATACCCTCGGACGGGTGTTGTTGTTGAAAACATACCCCTGATAACTTATGTGTGAAGAGCATGGTAATTTATGAATCACACACCTGATAACTTGCGTACAAACACTGTAATAACTTTGGCGGGGTGAGGCCGGGTTGTTGTAATATTCCCTTGATTACTTCTGTATAAATAGCATGGTAATTAATGCACCATAGATCTGATAACTTGGGTGCAACACGTTGATAACTTTTGACGCACAATAATATAGTTGAGGAAACATACCCCCGGAAATTTCTGTGCAAATTACATGGTAACTTATGCACCGCAGACCTGATAGCTTACGTACAAATACGGTGATAAGTTTGCCCCGGTAACTCATGTGTAAATAGTATGGTAATACATGCACAACTTAGTGATAACTTACATGCTCCAGGTGTGATAACTTTTGACTAGGAAGGCAGGTGGGATTTGTCTGAAAAACATCCTTCGGTAACTATGTGTGAATAGCTTGGTAATACACACACAACAGGGCTGGTAAGTTAGTTGGCCCATGTCTGACAACGTTTTGGCCGAAAAAAGCTATCGAAACCTACAAACATGAGATCTAGCTCCGAAGGTGTCGTCTCAACGAATTTTTTATGTGAAAATAATTTTTATATCGAAGTGAAAGTTTGAGTTACAAAACATTTCAACTTTTTTGAATTTCGGTGGAATCTTCCCTGGCATTAGCATTTTTCGTCCTCTAGGGCATGCGTGAATATGCATGTGGGGAGAAGATCAAAGGAACCATTTTCTATGTCGCGGTAATTCGTGTGTAAACAACAAAAATAACTTTCGTAGAACATGCATGGTAACTTTTTACCTGGAAAAAAGTCATCGGTACATACCAACATGGGATCTAGTTTCGAAGATCTTGTCTCGACGAATCTTTTATGTGAAAACAGTTTTTTTGATCAGAGCGACGGTTTGAGATGTTGTGTGTTCGCATCAGCCGCTTGCCTACTCCTGTGCTGGATCTCTCCAAGATGAAGATCTTCATCATGTACGCGCGTATGTACACCGATCGAGCATTTATTTTGTTATCTAGTGCGTGCATACTTGTACACGTGGGAAGAAAGGTTAAAGATCATTTTTCATTCCGGGTATTTTCTATGAAAACAACTTGGTAACTTATGTGTCGCAGGCGTGATAACTTACGTACTACATGCCTGGTAACTTTTTACCCGAAAAAAAGTTATCGAAACATACCAACATAGGATCTAGTTTTGAAGGTCTCGTCGCTACGAATCTTTTATGTGAAGCCAGTTTTTCAAATCGGTCGATGGTTTGAGCTACAAAACATTTTGAATTTTCAGTTTTGAAAAAGAATTTGCTGACATCATCAGTTTTGTCTTTTTCCTGCATGCATCTAATTAGGAGTTTCATCTGCTGACATCATCAGTTTTGAAAAAGAATCTGCTGACACCGCAAAAATAAAATACAAACAACTCGGAAGCTAGCATGCATGCATATATGCGTTCGGATATGTTACTATGATCCAGTCGTCCGGATTTTAGCACTGTCCTTTGGTTTTATGTTGCAAGGATAGATAGCACGACAAATTTTCACGTTAAAGTTACATGCAACGTGGTGGGATGCGGTGGTCGATCGACGCTTAAACGCTCAGTCGTCCTAACATTAGAGATAATCACGGACACTATATCT
>NC_041393.1:155777327-155811834 GCF_002162155.2 Triticum dicoccoides | reverse complement strand
TCTTGATGGCGAAGAAAGATCGATCATATCAAACGAGAGTGAATTGCACATACGGTCCTTGTAGTCGCTGGTTTGGTCTAAAACTGTCCTGGAGCTTGCGTGTTGCCTCGTTACGGTCCTGAAACTTGCCAATATGGTCCATCGACGGTCCTCAGGCGGGTCCCGCGTACGTATCATCTACGCGTCCAGCCACGGCAGCACAGGCCGACGCGGGCCGAATCAGTTTTTTGCAATGCGGCCCCTTACTTTGAGAAGAATACAGCCCGCAGTACATCATCTCAGGCTGGACGTACGCTGATTGAAACGACGAACAGGGGCGGCGGCGGTTGGATTTGATCAGAGGCGATCGGCGAGGAGATAGCAACCATTTTGAGAGAAAGTAGGAGGCGATCGGCGACGATGGCGAGGACATAGCCACCGTGAGTCGCCATCGGTAGCGATGGCTCCCGTCCGGCGGCATGATAGGGGCCCGTGCTCAATTGTGGTATCTTATAGCACCATTTTTTTCAGATGTGTTTTTTAATCCAAGCGGAGGATTCCCATTGGAGTTGCGGGCATTAGATGTTCTACGATCAAAAGTTAGGAGCAAGGCTGCTGTTTCCTTTTCGTGAACAGAAGTGGAGGTTCCATTGCTCCTGGCTTCCCATTGGTACTATCTGATGAAACTGATAGTATACTCAAATATTCTAGCATAAGCATCAAGTTCATGGGCCATTCTGTTACACACCCTCTTGAGTGCACTGATCAAAACCTCCTTAAACTCTTCATTAAACCCTCTCATAATCAACTAGCGGGTATGGAGCAGATTGGTTTACCAAGGAGGGATTCAGAAGTGCTGCCACGTCAGAGCAATCAGTTTCCACACACAGCCAGCTGATGTACACTTTACTAACTTTCGACAGGCCACAAATTATTGCTATCAACTCTGCTTCTTCAGGGCTATTACATTTTGGCAGGCGTCTGCAAATGGACAGGCCCACTTGGCCTTTTTTATCTCTGAATATTACACCAGCACCCGCCTCTTTGGTGCTCGCAAGAACCATTTGGGTTTTTTCAGAACCATCATATCTGCTGCTTAGTTTGATTACAGCCCATAGCTGATTTGGTTAAGGTTTTCATGTACAATTATGTTGATTTCGAGGCTCTGCACCATTCTGGTCATCAGTTTAGTTCAACTTGTTACTGATTGTGTTCGGGTTTCGATCAGCATAGGATTTCAGTACGTATGAACTGATAATTTTGATTTTTCTTTGTATGTCAGGACATGAGACTGATCACTTCACTATAGAGTTCGTTCATGGTGGATTTTTCATGGGGACCGGAGGAAATAGATCATATGTTAATGGCAGAAAAGTTTGCTATGATTACTGCGAAGCTAACATAATATGCATGGCCATGTTTGATGATTTAATTGAGACACTGGGTTATGAAAGAAAGGGAAGAATTAGCACATACTTATTGCTGCCGGGTATGCAAATCAATGAAGATGGTCTTCGGTTGTTATCAAAGGACAGCGACACAGCGTGCATCAAGGCAATGGTTAGAGAGGGACACAGATTTCTCATGTTTTATCTTGGGCATGAGAATAACATTACCGCAGAAACATGGCATAATGTTACTGCAAACCCCACCACTCAATTGCCTGATGTTATCAATCCTACGGAGTGCAGTAGAGACCAGGAGCATGAGAGTGTTTTGGACCACTACCTAGTTGAAACTATGTTTATTTTGTCACATGTGCTCATGACCATGAACTGATCATGTACTGTTCATGATCATTCTGTCTTTGGATATGCCATATGTCCTGCCGTCAGATTAGTATATGTTGTTTGTTTCCTGTCATATATTGCCCAAATTATGTGATATGTTGTTTGTGTTTCCTGAGATTTGCAAATATCATGTGATCTATTGCCTACTTTCTGAATATTGCAAGTTCATGTGTAAATCCTGTAGAAAATGCAAAGCAGTGACCAAATGGTTGAGCACATGACCATACCTTGTACAGATTGCACATCACCCATGCCCTGTACAGGTTGCACATCACATGACCAAATGTGCCTGGCACATTACAAGATCATATCATGTAGAAAATGGTAAGCAAATGACCAAATGGTACCAATCTGACCAAATGCTAATAATCTCACCAAATGGCACAGCTCAAACATCATATATCAAATAGGAATTTTTTGTTCAGGCTACAAAACTCATCACAATCATAGCACAGATCACAACACAGTACGTACTATGCAATTACCAAAAGATCACAGACAGCCCAGATCATCTGGCTTAACTAACATATTTCACTGCATTTTGTCCACTGAAATTCAGAACAGTACACTGCATCTTGTGCAGACAGTGCCTCCCCGCAGCTGGTCCAGGCTTTCGGACGGCGTCTGACAGCAGCGACGCACGGACGTATATCGTGCCGGAATCCTGCAGCAGCATCTTGCGCCGCCGCCTACAGCCGCACCACCTGCGGCTCCATTGTCGCCGTCCGCAGGGGCTCGAAAGACAGTGTCCTTCGGCCCAGCGCCGGCGCTGCCCCCTTCTCCGTCCTCCCGCGCAGCCGCGGAGCACTAGCACGGTTTCCACTCCACTTCCACATCGTAGTCCGCCGCCTTGTACACCACGCGGAGCAGCCCTGCCGCCGGCCGCTGCGCGTATGATCCACGCAAAGCACCCCGCCACCGCCGCTGTTCGACATCCTGCACTCGCCGGCCCTGCCACCGGGCGCCATGCCCATGGCCGCTGCCTTCTCCAGCGAACGCCTGTGGTTCGCAACCGCCGCCGCCACGCATGGTTCTCTACAGTTAGGGATTGGAGAAAGAATTTGGGATCGAACAGAGGAAGTTTCCGCTTCTCAAGCTCAACTATAGAGAAAACGATGCGGCCCGCGAGGCCGTGACAGCCTGCGTCGGCCCGCGTTGACGTGGCTTGAGGCGTAGACGCGTACGTACGTGGGGCCCGCCCCAGGACCGTCGATGGACCATCTTCGCAAGTACCAGGATCGTAGCGAGGCAACGCGCGAGCTCGAGGACCGTTCTGGACCAAACCGACGAGTATGGGGACTGTACGTGCAATTCAAGATTTTTTTTCCATGTACAACTACTCTCTCTCTCTCCGATGTGCTGTCGAAAAGAAATGTATCCCGTTGAAACCGTGCGGTACGGTTCTCTCTCTCTCTCTACCGGCCGCGCTGTGAATCTGCAAGTGAATCCCGCTCCGTACGCGTAACAAACTCCATGGATCCCTGCCCTCCCTTTACCCGCCATCGTATCAGAAGCGAACTCCCGCCGCGATCCACCACTCGCAGCCGCGCGCGCCACGGAGCCCCTGCTGGCTTGGCTTAAACCCTAGTACCCATCTCCACTGCCCCTTTGCCGCCGCCGATCCAATGATTCCAATCTACCACCCCTCACCCAAGCCCTTCCTCTCCATATAAGGCAGCCCACTCCGCCTCCTCTCCACCCCACAAGCAAAGCGTAGAGTAGCCAAGCCAAGCCAAGCCCTCCTCCACAGCACAAGCAAAGCCCTAACTCTCTTCTCGCTCGCTCTTTCTCTCTCTATCTCTCGCTGCTGATCGACCGATCTGGTTTACTTCTTTCCATGGCCGGTTCCCCTGATCGCCACCAGTCGCGGCGCCGGCGCCGCAGCGGGGGAGAGATTGAGGAGGGCGAGGTCGGCCTCGGGTACTACAACGGCTCCGATACCGACACCGACGACGAGGACGCGCGCTACTACCTCCAGCCCCGCCACCACGACCGCGACCGCGACCGCCAGGGAATGATGACGGTCGCGCCGCCCATACCCCGGGCGGAGGACGAGGACGTCCTCGTCGGCGGAACACGATCAAGAGCAAGATCGACTACCCGGGCGTCGTCACCCACGTCCTCGCTCGCCTCCGATGGGACTATCAGCAACGTCGACGTCTGCGGCCGCGGCGATGCTGCTGCTATCACCGTGTTTCCGGCCTGCCCCGTCTGCCACAGGCAGTTCCACAGCTCGAAGGCCGTACACGGCCACATGAGGGTCCACGCGCAGGCGCAGCCCAAGGAGGAGGAGAAGGTGTCTGCTACGGTCAGCACCGTCGACGAGGTGGACGACTCCGTGTCCATCTCCATCGCCAGTGTCGTCGCGGAGCCCAAGATCTCGGAGGACCCGATGCCCGTGGAGGTGGCGAGCGATCATGTCGTCCCCGGCAGCGGAAGCAACAGCAACGCCGGCGTGGAGCCGAGTCAGATTGCTGCTGATCAGTCCATGGCCATCGTGGTGGCAGCGGCAGCACCGCCCGCCGCCATATCGGAGCAAGTCGACATCGCCCCGACGCCTCCTGCACCGCAGCAAGTCCCTGTCCCACCTCCGGTGGCACCAGCACCAGAGCCAGCCGCCATCTACCTCCACCCGCCCGCTCCCGCACTGGCAGGGCAGCATGTAGCCGTCCCCTCACCACCGGCCGCGGCACCGCCGCATGCCTTCCACGGGCTGCTGCACCTGAACACCATGCCGTACCAGGACCCGGCCGCCAGGCCGCGGGCACCCGCAGGGGACAACCAGCATGGATTCTGGTGCAAGGAGTGCTACAGGTGGTTCCCAACACACCAGGGGTTGGGCGGCCACGTCGCAGGCCACAAGAACCGGCGGATCGCGGCGGCGGCCGCCGCAGCCATAGCAGCGGGGCTCGACCCGATTGACCACGCTGCGGGCGGCCCCAGGCCGGAAAGGCTCCACACCTGCAAGGTCTGCGGTGCCGTGTACACCAGCGGCGTCTCCCTCGGGGGACACATGAGGAAGCACTACCAGGGCAAGCCGATCGTGCCGAGGAAGCGGCCGCGCCCCCTCTTCCGCGCGGACCTCGGGCTCGCGGTCCCCATGCCGCCGCCTGCAATGGAAGCTCCCGTTGTGGCGCCGCCGGTGGCTGAGGTGGTGGCGCAGCTCCCGCAGGCGCCGGAGGTGCCGGCGGGCAGCCTGAGGATTTTCGGCATGACCATTGTTCAGCAGGTCAAGGAAGAGGAGGAACCCCCCGTCGACGACAAGCAGTGATCGATACCACAAGCATGCAGTTTGATATCGAGTATGACAGAACCTGACGTGCTACATCGAGTTATTACCATTAGTCATCATACGTTAAAATGTTATAGGAGATTGGTACCATTAGAAGATTATTACTAGGTTTGAAACATCTCAGGAGAAGTCTAAAGTTGTGTGATAGTTTGATCGATACGTGCTTGAATTTGAATAAACGCATCTTGATTGTATTCTTTCTGCACCAAGTTTTAACGATTAGAAGCAGCGCCGCTGTTGCAAGGACGAGACACAGTACTGCACACCCACGCATACCACGCGCACTCATCTTGATCAGCATTGGAACTACAGAGACGCAAAGCGCCCTCGCACAAATTTTCTCGGAAAAGATCCTAACGGTGCTCATATGCTCAGACTGAATTGCGAGCACGAAATCAAATACTCAAGTAACACCAGAGAAATGTAGTTTTGTGCTTACAAAAGTTTAGTTCTAAGAAAGAAACACAAAAAATCTGCACACCCCCACACACACAGCACGCACTACCATTACGTAGACACAGAGTCTAGCGCTCCCTTGACACACCAGTATGTTAGATCATCTATGGCCGCGGTCACCTAGTTTGACCCCTATACGCCCCACGTCCGGACATGTCCGTTGAAGGTGACTAGTCGGACCTCATTTCTTCTGTTGCACAGCCACATCCCTCATATATCTTATCCCAAATCCATACAAAACCATGGAAACGGTGTTTCTACGTACTTGAGCATGGAACACAGCAATCTGGCACAGATAACATAGTCCGATACTCCGATACAAAAGATGTCGGCCGACTTCATCACTTACAGTGTGAGCCGATACGTGCGGCCCACGGACTCAGGCTGCGGTTTCGCCGGCAACAACACCCAATGGCGTCCCGGAGGGGCAGGTGCGGGCTGTGTTGGGTGCTGCCTGGCAGGGGCCGGAAGGGAGCGTGTCGGACAAGCGCAGGGCATCGGGGAGCTACTGCTCCCCACCCGGCCGGTCGCCGACGCCCCGGAAGAGGAGTTACCGCCCCGATCGAGCAGTGACCGGCGGAGGGCAATGCAGAGCGCTAGCTCCTCCTCGTCAGGCGCCGACGGGCCATCGAAATCGCCGGCGGCTTTGAGCCACTCCGGTAGGTCGGATTCACTGTCGGACACGGCGGGCGGGGGAAGACGAAGTGTATTTGGGGGAGAAGTAGAGAGATCGAGTGAGTACAGACTGAGTTTGACTAGGGTTTGCTCGTCTGTCGTCATATATTTGTGGGGCTGGAGTGGGGTCATTGCGGGCCATAGCGGGCCAGGCCGACGTGACGGGCGTGCCCGGACGAGCCCATATCCGCCCCATATTTCTGCTGGATATGAGGGGTGCCGGTCAGTCTGGGCGTTCGAGGCCCGCTTGAGGCGCCCATCTAGGTCAATTTTACGTGACCGGGCGGGCCACCCACGCGTTGGAGGGTTTGGGGAGCCCGGCTAAAGATGCTCTTACTACAATAGCACTTTTAACTACATGATGGCACAAAACTTGTGCAATATCGGTTTCGGAAGATTTTCTTCTTGCAGTCCATGAATGCTCAGAGATTATATTTCTTGCTAGAGAAGTTTAGAGCCAGACGATGGTCCAGAAGAAAAAATAACATTCACAGAGGAGCATGGGTCACCGAATCTCACCACCATTTGCATCTCATTCGTTGCCAACGAATAATTGATCAGCGAGGGTTAAACCATAGAAATAATCTGCGTCCTATTTACATCTCACATTTGTTGTCCAAGTAGTAACATGACACTCTAACAACCACTACACGAACATCTGTTTTTCCGTGTGTTAGCCTATATATAAGCCATGAGCTATTTTTGGTGGACTCTGGCTTATGTTCCTTTAAGCTGAGTGCAGAGGAAATAATACCCGGCAAACAAAATGCTCTCAGTTTATAGTATCCAGTAAGCCGAGTGGTCCCGAAAAGCCCTTGGCATACATGAGGTACATGACATATACAGAAAAAAACCCTCGGCTTAAAATGCACACTCGACAAAGATATCTGCCACGTGTCTACAATGGAAGTGGTTGATGGTGCCGTCATGAAGCAGCCTATAAGCCGTGTGCCCTGCAAAAGCAATCGGCTTACATGGCATATAAGTTGTGTTGCCTTTGGGAGCATCCGGCTTACATGGCATATAAGCTGTTTGTCAAGTGAAAGCACTCGACTTACATTTCCTTAGATTTTTGCAAGCCTATTTTTTTAATGCAAAATGCTTTTAAAATGATTTCCCTTCTTTCTCACTCATTTTCTTCCAACTAGCTTTCATGGGTCTTATTTTTTATGGCCTCGATTTTCCTATCTCTCTCTATTTAGCGCCACTTTAGTATTTTGATGGCCTTGTACTCTTCCAATCCCCTATTGTACCCATATTAGGATCACATGCAAAAGGATAAGCTATTGTGCTCGTTATTCATGCTATTAGATGAATGCTTTTGTTGGTGGGTATGTCAGAACATATGTACCCCTAGCTTTTTGGCCGAAAACGCACTTGCCTCATAAGCACGACAATACTGCAGAAAGGTTTATGCTTTGGCATGTTTAGAAAGTCCAGAAAGGTTTAGCAGATGAAAACACTCTTGTCTCACAAACGCGACAGTCCCGCAAGAAGGTTCTGCACCTACAGTGTTGTAGCCGCACCTAGCGTCGCGAGAGGGAATCTTGTGAAGGCATGTCCTCAAACAAGGTCCGGCATGTCACCATGACGTGCCTTAATACAAACCAAGAGGAATTCACCTCGGTCGAACGCCTCTTGAGTCTGGTCAAAGACGTAGATCATGCCCCGTGGATAAGGGAATCCCCAAAAACAGTGCGAGAGAGGTTAGGAGCACACCCACCTGCATAAGGCCCAAATATGTGTATGAAAGGGTAGTACGATGGTTAAATACCCAATGCACAACTTTGATGTGGCACTTGTCTCACAAACACAACAGTCCACGGGAAGGTTCTTGTAGGGGAACGTGCTACACAACAAAAAATTTATGCTACACGATTACACACAGGAACACTATGAAGATGGCGGTAATGATAACTCACCGACAATTAGAGTAGCGAAAGCATTGATGAGTCGGTGCAACTTAACGGCCCCATTGATTCCCGCAGCTAGGTTATACCTCTTAGCCGTGAGAAGAGTTCTTCGAGACGAGAGTCGAAGTAGACGACCCCTCCGAGGTATCCACGTGTTCTGTGGTAGTAGTCCGGTAGAGATTTTACGTCCAGGAAGAAGAACTACGAGATAACTAGAGAGAGAAAATGCCTAGCGTTCTTCTCATCTAATTAGGAGTCTAATTCTATTAGACCAACTAGACTGAGATTAGAACTCGTCTAATTATGAGCCTAAAGACTTAGGCTAAATAGACGGGGAGAGCGTGTAGCTATGCGGGAGAGAGGCCCTTGGATTTGATGTATCTCAAGAGAGAGGCCTCCTCACAGACGTATAGGTGGGAGAAGGAGGAGGGGCGCCACAAGGAGGGGGAATCCTTCTCCTCTTCCACTTGGTGTAAGAGGGAAGGATTCCTTCCCCTTCCAATTCGGCTTAGGGCTTGTCATAGCCCATGGTGCCCCTTGTGGGGCCATATCAGCCCACTAGGGTTCGTCATCTCATGATTGCCCTTCACACTTTTATTCCACAAACAAAATCCCGTATTTTTTGGATATCTCCAGAGCCCATTCCGACGACACCACAAACTTTCCACAACCCCTCTCGAGCCGACCAATAGTTAACAGCGGGATCTAGACATGCCATCACAAGGTCTGGCATGCCAGCATGACCTGCCTTAACACAATCCAAGAGCAATCCACCTCAGTCAAACCCCTCTCGATTGAGTTGGTCAAAGATGTAGATTGTGCAGGCCCCACAAATCAAGGAATCTCCAAAAGTCGCACGAGGGGCGGTAGGAAGAGCACACGAGCCTGCATATGGCCCAAATAAATGTATGAAAGGGTGGTGCGATTGTTAAATACCCAATGCACAACTTCGATGTGGCACTTGCCTCACAAACGTGACAGTCCCGCGGCAAGGTTTTGCACCTACACTGCTGGTGCCGCACTTAATGCCGCCGAGAGGGAATCTTGTGAAGGCATGTGCTCAAACAAGGTCGGACATCTTCCTTAACACAAACCAAGAGGAAATCACCTCAGTCCAACCCCTTTCGAGTCCGGTCAAAGACATAGATCATGCGGGCCCTAGTGATTGGAGAATCTTTGAAAACCATGCGAGGAAGGGTAGGAAGAGCACACCAACCTGCATATGGCCCAAATATATGTATGAAAGAGTCGTGCAATTGTTAAATGCCCAATGCATAAGTTTGATGCGGCACTCGCCTCACAAACGCTATAGTCCCGCAGGAATGTTCTGCACCTATAGTGTTGGTGCCGCGCTTATTGATGCTAGGAAGGACTCTTGTGAAGTCATGTGCTCAAACATGGTCTGGTGTGTCAGCATGGCCTGCCTTAACACAAACCAAGAGGAATTCACCCCGGTCAGACCCCTCTTGAGTCGGATCAAAGATGTAGATCACACAGGCCTTGCGGATCAGGGAATCTTTGAAAACCACGCGAGGGAGGGTAGGAAGATCGCACCCACCAGCATATGTCCCAAATATATGTATGAAAGGGTGGTGTGATGATTAAATACCAAATGCACAACTTTGATGCATCACTTGCCTCATAAGCGCGACAATCCCGCGGGAAGCTTCTGCACCTATAGTGTTGGTGCCGCACTTAGCGCCGCCGAGAGGAAATCTTGTAAAGGCATGTGCTCAAACAATGTCCGACATTTCACCATGCCTTGGCTTAACACAAACCAAGATGAATTCACCTTGGTCAAACCCCTGTCGTGTTCGGTCAAAGACGTAGATAGCGCGGGCCCTATGGATTGGGAAATCTTAGAAAACCGTGCGAGGGAGGGTAGGAAGAGCACACCCACCTACATATGGCCCAAATATATGTATGAAAGGGTGGTGCGATGGTTAAATAGCTAGTGCACAACCTCGATGCGGCACTTGCCTCACAAACGCGACAGTCCCGCGAGAAGGTTCTACACCTATAGTGTTGGTGCCCCACTTTTCGCCATTGGGGGGGGGGAATCTTGTGAAGGCATATGCTCAAACATGGTCCAGCATGTCACCATGACCTGCTTTAACATAAACCAAGATGAATTCACCTCGATCAAACCCCTCTCAAGTCTGGTCAAAGACGTAGATCGCGTGAGCCCTACTGATAGGAGAATCTCCGAAGACCGCGCGAGGGAGGGCAGAAAGACCATAGCCACCTGAATATGGCCCAAATATATGTAGGAATGGGTGGTGCCATGGTTAAATACCCAATGCATAACTTTGTTGCGACACTTGCCTCACAAACATGATAGTCCCACGAGAAGGTTTCGCACCTACAGTGATGGTGCCGCACTTAGCACCGCTAGGAGGGGTTCTTGTCACCATGAGATGCCCTAACACAAACCAAGAGGAATTCTCCCCGGTCAACCCCCTCTTAAGTGCGGTCAAAGACATAGACCGCACGAGCCCTGCATACCATGGAATCTCCAAAAACCACACGAGGAAGGGTAGGACGAGCACACCCACCTGCATTTGGCCAAAATATATATATGTAAGATAGGGTGGTGTGATGGTTAAATACCGAACACACAACTTCAACACGACACTTGCCTCACAAACACAACAGTCCCGGGGGAACGTTGTGCAGCTACAGTGCTAGTGTTGTACTTAGCACCGCCGGGACAAAATCTTGTGAAGGCATGTGATGAAACAAGGTCCCGCATGTCACCATGATATGCCTCAACACAAACCAAGAGGAATTCACCTCGAACGAAGCCCTCTGGAGTCTGGTCAAAGACGTAGATCACTGCGGCACGGTGCCAGACAAGTGTGGCAGCAGAGGGGAGTGGCGGCACACGATAAGGTTTGTCTGTGTACAAAATCAATAGATGCACCCAATTCGGCTGAAACCCTACCAAAAGAGTTATTTTTTCTTTTACGATTCTAACCCCACCTTGTTCGCACCAGAACAAGTTGATGGAGGGGCTTTTCTAAAAAGGACGTCGAGCTATCTGGTTTCTGTGAACCGCTCGGTTCACCAGGTTTTAGAAAAAACCGCCTGGTTCGACTGGATTTTTGAAAGAAAATACCAAAATATATAAAAAGAAAATACAAAAGGTAAAATAAAATAAAGAAAATAGTTGTAATAAAATAAAAATGTAAACCTTGTACCAGTATTTGACACTCGGCTTACCTTAGCACAGAACGCGCGAGAATTAACAAAAATCAGGCGTGCTTGCCCTGTTTCCCCCAAAATGGACCGCTGCTTTTCCCCTAAAATTAGGCAGCTCGCCAAAATCCTTGCTGCCCATCCACCACTCATATGCAATGCCACTCTCCATCTCCTCGCTCCCCTCCACCACCCACTTCACAGCTGGTGACAGCGATGGCTCATTAATACGTCTATTTTCCATGATGTTTTCCTATTGTTATTTATTATGCTTTGGGTCATCATTTCACTTTATAATACAATTCTTGTGCCTTTTCTCTCTTATTTTGCAAGTTTTACATGAAGAGGGAGATTGTCGGTAAGTGGAATTCAGGACCGGAAAGTGCTACAACAGAGATAGCTATTCTCCACAACTCCAAATGAGCTGAAAATTTACGGAGAATTGTTTTGGAATATATAAAAAAACATTGGCGGCAGAAATACTAGGAGGGGAGCCACTAGGAAGCGACAAGCCTCGGGGGCGCACCCTACTCCCTAGCACCCCCCCAACATTGTAAGCGCCTGGTAGGCCTCCGGTGCCCATCTTCTGTTATATGAAGCCATTTGGCATACAAAAAAAACAAGAAGAGGACTTTCGGGATGAAGTGCCGCCGTCTCAAGGCGGAATCTGGGCAGGAGCACTTTTGCTCTCCGGCGAAGCGATTCCTCTGGGGAAACTTTCCTCCAGGAGGGGGAAATCAAAGCCATCGACACCACCAACGATCCTCTGATCGTGGGAGGACCAATCTTCATCAATATCTTCACCAGCACCATCTCATCTCAAACCCTAGTTCAGCTCTTGTATTCAATCTGTGTCCCAAAACCTCATATTGGTACCTGTGGATTGCTAGTAGTGTAGATTATATCTTGTAGTTGATGCTAGTTGGTTTATTTGGTGGAAGATTATATGTTCAGATCTTTAATGACGCTCAATACCCCTCTGGTCTTGAACATGAATATGATGTGTGAGTAGTTACTTTTATTCTCGAGGACATGGGAGAAGTCCGGTTATAAGTAATCGTGTGTCTGTTATAAGTAATCATGTGAATTTGGTATTCGTTCGATATTTTGATTATATGTATGTTGTTGCTTCCTTTAGTGGTGTCATGTGAATGTCGACTACATGACACTTCACCATACTTGGGCCTAAGGGAAGGCATTGTGGATTTATAAGTATATGATGGGTTGCTAGAGTGACAAAAGCTTAAACCCTAGTTTATGCGTTATTCCGCCAGGGGCTGATTGGATCCATATGTTTCAAGCTATGGTTAGATTTATCTTAATTCTTCTTTCATAATTGTGGGTGCTTCCGAGAGGGGGTAATCATAAGTGGGAGGATTGTTCCAGTAAGAATAGCAGCCAAGCACTGGTCCACCCACATATCAAATTATCAAAGTAGCGAACATGAATCAAATAAACATGATGAAAGTGACTAGATGATAATTCCCACGTGTCCTCAAGAACGCTTTTCTTAATTACTATAGGAGAACGTTTCGCCCTGTCCTTTGTTATAAAAAGGATTGGGATACCTTGCTTCACCTTTATTACTATTGCTACTTGTTACTTGTGACAAATTACCATACTATCAAACTATCTGTTACTGCTACTTTCAGTACATGCGGAGAATACCTTGCTGAAAATTGCTTATCATTTCCTTCTGCTCCTCGTTGGGCTTGACACTCTTACTTATCGAAACGACTACGATTGATCCCTATACTTGTGGGTCATCAAGACTCTTTTCTGGCGCCGTTGCCGAGGAGTTAAGTGCCTATGGTAAGTGGAATTTGGTAAGAAAACATTTATATTACGTGCTGAAATTTAGTTACACTTTTCAGTATGGAAAATAATACTTTAAGGAGCTTGTTCGGCGTATCTTCACCTCAACCGGAAGCAATAAGAGTTACTCCTCATCTTATTAAAAATATTTACTATGAAATTTCTTCGGGTATGTTAGAGAAACTGCTAGCTAATCCTTATGCTGGAGATGGAACAGTACAATATATATATATATATATATATATATATATATATATATATATATATATATATATATATATATATATATATATATATATATATATATATATATATACAGACGGTCTATTCTGCTAATATTAGCAGAATAACTATTCTGCACACCACTTCCGCACCGCACGTTGAACGCAAGTGCACGTCATTCTTTGAACCAAGTCTGCTACAGTACTCACACGAGTGAACTTCTCGCCGAAAAAAACTGCACGCGTTATTTTTTCATACTGTTTTTGCTCTAATTTTTTAACCATTTATCGGAATGAGGCGTGTAATATACCGTTAAAAAGCTATGGATTAGGCGCAACTTCAACATGTTGAACACTTTTCGAGATTCCACATGGTTTAAGAGCAGTTTTGAAAATGGTGCGGCCCATGACGAGTGGCAGCGAGAGTTTTTTCATGATTTCTTCTAAACCGCTCGTTGGAATGAAGCAAATGATACGCCGTTGGATAGATATCGTCGAGGTGCATTTTTTTCATATATAAATTTTTCTCTAATTCATTACGGTTTAAGAGCAGTTTCAAATTTACTAAATCACGGAATTCTGTTTTTCAAAAAAATTCAAATTTTTGGTACTGTTTTCGCTCTAGTTTTTGGACCGTTTGTCAAAACGAGGCGTGTGATACGCCGTTGGAAAACTACGAATGAGGTGCAACTTTCATATGTTGAAATATTTTTGAGATTCTTTACGGTTTTAAGTTAATTTCGAAAATCGTGCGGCGGATGACGAGTGGCAGCGGCTGTTTTTCATAAAATTCTTTACAAACCGCTGGTCGGAATGATTCAAACGATACACCGTTGGAAAGATATCAACAAGGAGCAACTCTTTCATGTAGAACACTCTCTCTAACTCTTTACGGTTTAAGAGGAATTTTGAATTTACCGAAATGCGGACACTCTGTTTTTCGCGACACCCAAATCGACGTGCGTACTTCATCCGACTGAAAACCGCACTTCATCGGACGAAAAACCGCACTGCATCAGATGGGTAAGAAATCTGCATGGTTTCTTTTATCCAAGTGCAATTTTTTTCAAGGACGAGAAAGCAGAGTGCACTTCACATCGGGTGTAAATGAACCACAACACTATCAAGAAGTGAGCCACATTACTTTTCTTCGCTTCCGTAACAAGTTTTTTGCACCTACGGGATGAACAACATCATATGGCCGACCACACTGCTTCAGAATGAAAACCGCACTGCATCAGACGGGCAAGCGAGTTGCATAATTTCTTTTGTCGGACGTAATTTTTCTCAGAGGAGTTTTTGTTGTCTTTAAAAAAAATTATGAACGAGAGTGGACCGCAACACTTCTGAAAGTGACCCGCAATACTACCAAAAATAAACCTCATGAGTTTTTGTTGTCTTTTTTCATACTTTCGTTAGGCGTGTATTCCAACTGAGGTGTGAACTTCATCTAATAAGAAGCTAGCTTTTTTTGGAGATGTTTTTTTTCTATTTACTCAGTGAAAACAACTGCATGCTGGGATTTTTCTGTAATTTTCTCACCTTCTCAGAGAGCGAACCTCTCTTCAGAAAATATAAAACTTCACTAGATACTATAGTGAACCTCAGACATACACTTAAACATTCGAATCACACATTTTTTTCTCCTTCTCGGAGAGTGAACCTCTCTTTAGAAAATATATAGAACTTCACAAATACATGCATCCAGCTAACTAAAATGAGTATACAAAAAAAATGATGCCTAGACTGCGCACCCGCACTGAACATCCACAGCTAGCGCACTGCATGCACGAGCCGTCCGCACCGCCGGTGGATGCGGAGGCCACAGCCGCAGCGAGGCCACGCCCACCCCAATTCGGTAGGAAGTCAAAAGGTGAGGGACGGGAACGTCGTCGTCGTGCCTAGCGACCTCCCCCGGATCGGGCGCCACGGATCTCACCGGCGGCGGTGGCTCAAGCTCGTCGGCCTCCTTTTCCCCTCGGCCCAATGGAGCCTGACCGGCGATCCGGTGCTAGTGCGGGAAGGAGGCCAAAGTCTCTGGAACAGGTCACGCTAGGGGTGCCTCGGGTGCTCACTCGAATCACACGTACAATCGGGGCCCTGTTCCGGCACCCTGTCAGAGGGGGATCCCATCACCGGAGGCCATCTTCATCATCCCGGCGCTATCCATGATGAGGAGGGAGTAGGTCACCCTCGGGGCTGAGGGTATGTACCAGTAGCTATGTGTTTGATCTCTCTCTCTCTCTCTCTCTCGTGTTCTTGAGGTGATACGACTTGATGTATCCCGAGCTTTGCTATTGTAGTTGGATCTTATGATGTTTCTCCCCCTCTACTCTCTTGTGATGAATTGAGTTTCCCCTTTGAAGTTATCTTATCGGATTGAGTCTTTTATGAACACTTGATGTATGTCTTGCCGTGATTATCTGTGGTGACAATGGGATATCATGTGCCACTTGATGTATGTTTTGGTGATCAACTTGCGGGTTTCGTGACAATTAGGAACCTATGCATAGGGGTTGGCACACGTTCTTGACTCTCCGGTAGTAGCTTTGGGGCCCTCTTTGAAGTACTTTTATGTTGGTTGGATGAATCTGAGATTGTGTGATGCATATCGTATAATCATGCCTCGGGCCCCGATTGGTTTTTGGTGGCTACAGAGGCTTGCGGCGGCGGAACTCCCGATCTATTTTTTGTTTTGGAAGTTTTAGGGTACGTAGGTATATATGGGTGCAGGGGGTACGTCGGTGGACCTCCGGGTTGCTCACGAGGTAGGGGGGCGCGCCCAGGGGGGCGCCCTCCACCCTCGTGGATAGCCCGGGACTCCCCTAGCGTGCACTCCAAGCCCATCAGGTTGATTTCCTTCCAAAATTAACTTCTCCAGTTGATTTCGTTCCGCATTGACTCCGTCTGATATTCCTTTTCCTCGAAACACTGAAATAGGCATAAAACAACAAATCTGGGCTGGGCCTCCGGTTAATAGGTTAGTCCCAAAAATAATATAAAAGTGGATAATAAAGCCCAATATTGCCTAAAATAGTAGATAAAAGTAGCATGGAGCAATAAAAAATTATAAATACGTTGGAGACGTATCGAGCATCCCCAGGCTTAATTCCTGCTCGTCCTCAAGTAGGTAAATGATAAAAAAGAATTTTTGATGCGGAGTGATACTTTGGCATAATTTCAATGTAAAACTTCTTAATTGTGGCATGAATATTCAGATCCGAAATATTCAAGACAAAAGTTCATATTGACACAAAAATAATAATACTTCAAGCATACTAATCAAAGCAATCATGTCTTCTCAAAATAACATGGCAAAAGAAAGTTCATCCCTAAAAAATCATATAGTTAGGCTATGCTTCATTTTCGTCACACAAAGATGTTCCCAACTTCTATACCCCCGATGACAAGCCAAGCAATTGTTTCATACTTAAATAATCTCAAACTTTTTCAACCTTCACGCAATACATGAGCGTGAGCCATGGATATAGCACTATGGGTGGAATAGAATATGATGATGGGTATTGTGTGGAGAAGATAAAAAAAGAGAAAATCTCACATTGACGAGGCTAATCAACGAGCTATGGAGATGCCCATCAATTGATGTCAACATGAGGAATAGGGATTGCCCTACAACGGATGCACTAGAGTTATGAATGCTCAACAAAAGAAAACTAGTGGGTGTGCATCCAACTTGGTTGCTCACGAAGACCTAGGGCATTTGAGGAAGCCCATCATAGGAATATACAAGCCAAGTTCTATAATGAAAAATTCCCACTAGTATAAAAAAGACAACTTATGAGACTCATTACGTGAAGAACAAGGTGCTACTTTGAAGCACAATATATGAGACTCACTACATGAGGAACAAGGTGCTACTTTGAAGCACAATATATGAGACTCACTACATGAGGAACAAGGTGCTACTTTGAAGCACAAGTGTGGAAAAAGAGATAGTAGAATTGCCCTTTATATATATATTTTTTATTTTTTGTTGGGCCTTTTTTTTTCTTTTTGGCCTTTCTCTTTTTTTTATTTGGGCAATGCTCTAATAATGATGATCATCACACTTCTATTGATTACAGCACAAGGATTACAACTCGAAACTAGAACAAGATATGACTCTATATGAATGCCTCCGGCGGTGTACTGGGATGGTACAATTAATCAAGAGTAACATGTATGGAAAATAATGCATGGTGGCTTTGCCACAAATACGATGTCAACTACAAGATCATGCAATGGCAATATGACAAAAGTAATGTATGTCATGATGATGATGGTGGAAGTTGCATGGCAATATATCTCGGAATGGCTATGGAAATGCCATAATAGGTAGGTATGGTGGCTTCTTTGAGGAAGATATAAGGAGGTTTATGTGTGATAGAGCGTATCATATCACGGGGTTTGGATGCACCGGCGAAGTTTGCGCCAACTCTCAAGGTGAGAAAGGGCAATGCTCGGTACCGAAGAGGCTAGCAATGGCGGAAAGGTAAAAGTGCGTATAATCCATGGACTCAACATTAGTCAAAAGAACTCATATACTTATTGCAAAAATTTAGAAGTCATCAAAAATTCAAATACTACGCGCATGCTCCTAGGGGAATAGATTGGTAGGAAAAGACCATCGCTCGTCCCCGACCGCCACTCATAAGGATGCACAAGCTAGGTACACTTCATGTTTCAAATTTGTTACACAAATTTAACCATACGTGCATGCTACGGGACTTGCAAACTTCAACACAAGCATTTCTCAAATTCATAATCACCCAACTAGCACGACTTTGATATTATCACCTCCATATCTCAAAACAATTATCAAGCATCAAACTTATCTTAGTATTCAATTCACTCAAAAGAAAGTTTCACATATCTTGAACACCAAGTATATTAACATTAAGCAACCTACCATGCTATTAACGACTCTCAAAATAATCTAAGTGAAGCATGATAGTTTCTTTAAAACAAATCTACCACCATGCTCTTAAAGATCTAAGTGAAGTACTAGAGCAAAAATTATCACGCTCAAAAGATATAAGTGAAGCACATAGAGTATTCTAACAAATTCCAATTTGTGTAAGGCTCTCTCTCATTAAAGAATTTCAGATCTTGATACTTTATTCAAACAGCAAGCAAAGCTAAAGAAAACTACAATGCAAGGATAGCACAACTCATGTGAAGAAGCAAAAACTTAGGCTCAACCGATACTAACCGATAGTTGTTGAAGAAGAGAGGTGGGATGCCTACCGGGGCATCCCCAAGCTTAGATGCTTGAGACTTCTTGAAATATTATCTTGGGGTGCCTTGGGCATCCCCAAGCTTGAATTTTTGTGTCTCCTTAATTCCTCTCATATCATGATTTCTCTTTTTTTAATCAAAAGCTTCATTCACAACAAACTCAACAAGAACTCGTGAGATAGGTTAGTATAAACCAATGCAAAACCTTATCATATTCTACTGTAACAAATTACTAAAATTATTATTCAACATTGAATACTAAATGCCTCTGCATATTTAACACTCCTATCATCAAATAGAATCATTAAACAAGCAAACATATGCAAACAATGCAACCATAACAGCAATCTGCCAAAACAGTACAGTCTGTAAAGAATGCAAGAGTATCAATACTTCCCTGACTCCAAAAATTATGAACTAAAATTCCCACTGTAATAAATTTATCATATCTAAATATGCAAAAATATTCAACGTTAGACCATTCTCTGAATTTTCTATGGGATTTTTGCAACAGCGGTAAACTTTCTGTTTTCAAACAGCAACATGCAAACTAGCAAAATAAGCATGGCAAAGGCTATCCTTGACTTCTTTATTGAAACTAAAGATGAAAAACATTATTCTAACTAACAGCAAGGAATAAATAAATAAATAAAATGAAGCTCCAAGCAAAACACATTTCATGTGGCGAATAAAAATATAGCTCCAAGTAAAGTTACCGATGAACGAAGACGAAAGAGGGGATGCCTTCCGGGGTATCCCCAAGCTTAGGCTCTTGGTTGTCCTTGAATATTACCTTGGGGTTCCTTGGAAATCCCCAAGCTTAGTCTCTTTCCACTCCTTATTCCATAGTCCATCGAATCTTTACCCAAAACTTGAAAACTTCAACCACATAAAACTCAAAACAAAACTCGTAAGCTCCATTAGTATAAGAAAATAAAACCACCACTTAGGTACTGTAATGAACTCATTATAAATTCATATTGGTGTAATATCTACTGTATTCTAACTTCTCTATGGTTCATACCACTTAATACTAGCCATAGATGCATCAAAATAAGCAAACAACACATAGTAAACATAATCTGTCAAAAACAGAACAGTCTGTAGTAATATGTATAAAATGTATACTTCTGGAACCCCAAAAATTATGAAATAAATTTCTGGATCTGAGAATTTTGTCTATTAATTATCTGAAAAAATAATCAATCTAAAAGCACTCTCCAGTAAAAAATGGCAGCTAATCTCGTGAGTGCTAAAGTTTCTGTTTTTCAGCAGGATCAACACAACTATCACCGTAAGCTATCCTAAAGGTCTTACTTGGCATTTTATTGAAACAAAAGCTATAAAACATGATTACTACAGTAGCATAATCATGTGGACTCTTTAATGCCTTTTAGCTAGGCATGATTATGACAATGATGCTCACATAAAAGATAAGAATTGAAACATAACGGGAGCATCATGAAGCATATGACTAGCACATTTAAGTCTAACCCACTTCCTATGCATAGGGATTTTGTGAGCAAACAACTTATGGGAACAATAATCAACAAGCATAGGAAGTTAACACAAGCATAGCTTCAAGAATTTAAGCACATAGAGAGGAAACTTGACATTATTGCAATTCCTACAAGCATATGTTCCTCCCTCATAATAATTTTCGGTAGCATCATGAATGAATTAAACAATATAACCAGCACCTAAAGCATTCTTTTCATGATCTACAAGCATAGAAAATTTTCTACTCTCCACATAAGCAAACTTCTTCTTTATAGCATACGTATCATCACAATAATCATCATAAATAGGAGGCATGCTTTCATCATAGTAAATTTGCTCATCAAAGCTTGGGGGATAAAAAATATCATCTCCATGAAACATAGCTTCCCAAAGCTTGTGGCTTTGCATATCATTAGCATCATGGATATTCAAGGAATTCATACTAACAACATTGCAATCATGCTCATCATATAAAAACATTCTATAGATTTCTTCTTCTAGCACTTGAACACAATTATCCTTTCCATCATACTCACGAAAGATATTAAAAAGGTGAAGCATATGAGACAAACTCAACTCCATTTTTTTGTAGTTTTCTTTTATAAAATGAACTAGTGATAAAACAAGAAACAAAAAGATTCAATTGCAAGATCTAAAGATATACCTTCAAGCACTCACCTCGCCGGCAACGGCGCTAGAAAAGAGCTTGATGTCCACTACACAACCTTCTTCTTGTAAACGTTGTTGGGCCTGCAAGTGCACAGGTTTGTAGGACAGTAGCAAATTTCCCTCAAGTGGATGACCTAAGGTTTATCAATCCGTAGGAGGCGTAGGATGAAGATGGTCTCTCTCAAGCAACCCTGCAACCAAATAACAAAGAGTCTCTTGTGTCCCCAACACACCCAATACAATGGTAAATTATATAGGTGCACTAGTTCGGCGAAGAGATGAAGATACAAGTGCAAAATAGATAGTAGATATAGGTTTTTGTAATCTGAAATAATAAAAACAGCAACGTAGCGAGCGGTAAAAATGAGCGTAAACGGTATTGCAATGATAGGAAACAAGGCCTAGGGTTCATACTTTCACTATTGCAAGTTCTCTCAACCATAATAACATAGATAGAACATATGAAAAGCCCTCAACATGCAACAAAGAGTCACTCCAAAGCCACTAATAGCGGAGAACAAACATAGAGATTATGGTCGCGTACGAAACCACCACAAAGCTATTCTTTCGGATCGATCTATAAAAGAGTTCGTACTAGAATAACACCTTAAGACACAAATCAACCAAAACCCTAATGTCACCTAGATACTCCATTGTCACCTCAAGTATCCGTGGGCATGATTATACGATATGCATCACACAATCTCAGATTCATCAAACCAACATAAAAGTACTTCAAAGAGTGCCCCAAAGCTACTACCGGAGAGTCAAGAATGTGTGCCAACCCCTATGCATAGGTTCCCAATTGTCACGAAACCCGCAAGTTGATCACCAAAACATACATCAAGTGGCACATGATATCCCATTGTAACCACAGATAATCACGGCAAGACATACATCAAGTGTTCATAAAAGACTCAATCCGATAAGATAACTTCAAAGGGGAAACTCAATTCATCACAAGAGAGTAGAGGGGGAGAAACATCATAAGATCCAACTACAATAGCAAAGCTCGGGATACATCAAGATCGTATCACCTCAAGAACACGAGAGAGAGAGAGAGATCAAACACATAGCTACTGGTACATACCCTCAGCCCCGAGGGTGAACTACTCCCTCCTTGTCATGGATAGCGCCGGGATGATGAAGATGGCCTCCGGTGATGGGATCCCCCTCCGACAGGGTGCCGGAACAGGGTCCCGATTGGTTTTTGGTGGCTACAAAGGGTTGCAGCGGCGGAACTCCCGATTTATTTTCTGTTTTGGAAGTTTTAGGGTACGTAGGTATATATGGGTGCAGGGGGTACGTCGGTGGACCTCCGGGTTGCTCACGAGGTAGGGGGGCGCGCCCAGGCGGGGTTCCCTCCACCCTCGTGGACAGCCCGGGACTCCCCTGGCATGCACTCCAAGCCCATCAGGTTGGTTTGCTTCCAAAATTAACTTCTCCAGTTGATTTCGTTCCGTTTTGACTCCGTCTGATATTCCTTTTCCTCGAAACACTGAACTAGGCATAAAACAACAAATCTGGGCTGGGCCTCCGGTTAATAGGTTAGTCCCAAAAATAATATAAAAGTGGATAATAAAGCCCAATATTGCCTAAAATAGTAGATAAAAGTAGCATGGAGCAATAAAAAATTATAGATACGTTGGAGACGTATCAGATGCCACGTGTCGGTCACCCTTGACGAAAGCACTTCTGTGACGCGCGATTTATCATCAAGGAAGTGGACACTTCCGTCATGATAATTTTGGTAATGTCATGGAACACTTCTACGACGGCACATGTATGACTATCTTGATTCTGTCATAAAATCATCATGGACGTACATGCATGACAAAAAACGTGACCTACTGTGACAAACACGTATCATCACGGAAGTGTATTTTTTTGTAGTGGAGGGTGGGGTTTCGTGGCTGGAGCGGAGAGGTTATGGTGGCCTGGGATTTCGAATGGCGAAAAGGAGGCGATGGGAGGGGCTGAACCATGACCTAGGGACGCGCTTGTCCAAAATGTAGGGTGTGTTACAAAAGTACCCCCACCGGTTTGAACTAGCGGCCCTTTCGGCTCAGGGTTAGAAGGAGGATTTCACGTGTCGGGATTTGGCAGCTGGAGGGAGTTTTCGCGCGCGTTGTAATTTCGGGATAGCAAGGCGCGGGTTGTGAAGGCGCCAGTTTTGGGAGCACGATATCTGAATTTTCGGGATATAACAAGGAGCGGGTTGAATTTTAGGGACAAGCCCAACGTGTAATATTCTACTTGTACGTACCAAATCAATTCGCACTTCCCTCAACCAAAAAAACGAAAAAAAACCTATTCAAACCACACAAAGAGAGAGTCTTGTCCCATTTTACTATACAAATGCTATTCAAAGCTACTCCCTCCTTCCATCTATATAGGGCCTAATGTGTTTTTCGATGCTAACTTTGACCAAATATTAGAGCAATAATATATGACATGCAACTTACACAAAGCACACCGTTAAATTCGTGTCTGAAAGGAGCTTTCAATGATACAATTTTCACATTGTGCACGTCATGTACTATTAATCTTGTCAATAGTCAAAGGCGGTCTTAAAAACCCATTACGCCCTATATACATGGAGGGAGGGAGTATGAATCCATGTTATGTCCAATTAAATTTTTTCGCTGGCTGTATAATGCATGTAACCACATTTTAGTGCATTCCAAATGTCTATACTACCGCTGCAATTCGAACTGAATTTGAATTCGTTTCTCTATGTCAATAAGAATCTACAATCATGATTGTTGCCAACTTCAACCATCATTCGTGTATTACCTTAATAACACACCACATGATTACTATAGAGATAGATATGAACTATGTGTACCAGATGAACTCGAATTCTATTTTTTGAATACACTTGATGTTGATTCCAAATAATAGTACATTTTATGCGCTAACTATATATTCATAATCTAAACCATGGTCCATACGTACACTGTGTTTATCACACAAAGTATAGTGCCCCGCCCCCTACATTATGACAAGTATTTAGACCTGAGCTGCAAAAGCCACACATTAGCCAAAATTATAATCAATGTTCTACATTATGGTATCTTCTTCAAGTATCTGTATCCACTTCTTTATAATGAATTATGATCTTTGTTCGTCTTTTACACCTTCACGATCCTCTTCTATTTGTAGCTAGCTAGCGCTAACTTTCTATCGTGCATGAACATGCCCGCCGCCCTCTCACCCCCCCTTTAGAGTCCCCTCCATCATGCACGTTTGTTATTTCTCTTTAGGTCGTTCACCCACGGTGTGTGTAGGCCCCCGGCTCCTTCTTTCCGGCACACACCGATCGATATACCCCTCTAGCCAAGTGTGCCTACCACAAACACATATATACTTCCCCTCTTCTCTTCTCGCCGTACATGCCCCCTATGTCAAATACGGTTCCACGCAGGTGCACACTCCCGCCCCTCTTTTCATTGATCTCATACTCGCACACTCCTCCCCCCTCGACATGGTAGGCCTCTCGCACCACCTCCTAGCCACACCCCTCTCCCCCTGTCTGTCTCTCCGGACCTTATTTGCTTCTAACACATGCATGCATGTATACGTACTGATCTCCCTACATATAGCCAGGTCGACTATAATTCATTTTCCCCACGCACCGATACACTTACCTCTCTAGTTATGTCTCTCCCTTTCTCGGACACACGATGGTTGATCTTCCTATGTAGTTACGTGTGCTTACCACAACCATATCGTCTCCCCTCATCATCCTTGCATACCTCCTGACCCGTCTCTCACACGCAAGTGCATAGACAGACAGACATCCCCCGCCCTCTCTTATTTATATTGCACTCATACCCTCCGTTTGTCTAGCAGGCCTCTCCCACCATTTATGAGATGCCACTCCACCACCAACCCTCCGACACTCTACCTTTGTCTTTCTCCCAACCTTATTCCTCTGCTACACATATCCATGGATGCCGATCAATCTCCCTCAATACATATCTAGGTCTCTCTCCTTCCCCACACATATACTAGTCGATCGGTCTCTGCCCCCCCCACACACCGATAGTTGAACATTGTAGGTAGGTATCCATGCCACGGAGAAAAACTGCACCTCTGCCCTCTCAAATTCCAGTAGGCCAGCTGCCCTGTATCTTTGACGTGGGCAAACACAAATTCGATGGCACTCTTTATTCGTGCAGCCACACACTTCATCCATGTTTTCAATTCTATTGATATCTCACGTCCATGACTCCGTTTCACACACATTGCATATGTTACTTTTTTTGTTTGAGATATCATCAACACATTGCCTCTGTTTCGCACAAACCATCTCTCTCACACCCAGCCACATATGTACCTGCACCTAAAGAAGAGGTGCACGCAGGACGCGCGTACTTAGGTCTCGTTCCAGACCACACCCACGCGGGTACACGGTGGAGTTTGTTTCTGTACGACAAGGAAGCCCACATGATAATTTGACGTGTGTAGTGGTTGTTTACTCGAAAGAGGGTCGGGTACCACACCTAGACGGAACAAAGTTCGATTTGACACATTAGAATTAAATAAAGTTATATATTCCTCAATGGCACGTACAGAATATAAAACGATTGCCATGGGGAAAATGGAAAAATGGGTTTGTCTCTCGTCACACCATCTCACACAAGGCGGCGGTGGCCTCTCTCTCTCAGCGTTGGTCAATGATCCGGCCGCATCCCGTCCGCCGGCGGAAAGGGAGGATGTGCATCGTCTCTCCGTTCAACGGCGTTAAGGCATCATGTCCTGATCTGCGGTACCCGCCGTTCTCTCTGACCAAGCTACGGCGCGGTAGGGCCTTCGCCACTTGCTCGCCGCCACAGTATGGGCAAATCCCGGCCACCGGCGCCCTCCTAGTAACATGCCGACGACCCTTAGGGACAGCTTCCTCCGGCCTTGCTCCACTGCCCATCTTCCCACGTTGCTGCATGTGGATCTTCTTTTGTTGTTTGCTTAAAATGTATCTCGGCCAGCATACTTTCCATCTTGCAATCTCGTCTCAAACCATTTTTGATAAACCGTGCTATCTTTCCCTTATTACATGGAATATGCGTCTTTTTTGTTGGTGTATGTGTCTTCAACTCGTGTTATTGGGCATTAATTGTTTCCTTTCTACCTCCTTTTGCAAACAGGGCTATCCATTTTCACCTCGTTGCTATTGCGACATTTTGGTGAACTGCACAAATCACTTTTTTCTTAAGAGTGTTTTGTGCAGTTCCGCCAAAATGTCACACGGGCAACATTTTTACATTTCTGTGGGACTGCAGAAAGGGAGATTGGTTTTGCTATCCTCTTCATCCAACTCCGTGCCTAATCTTCTCCAACAAGTAGTTGGTCCTAAAGAGAGATCGTAGAGGTGATCGGCTTCTATTTGTGTGTGTTATGTTTCATCATCTAGTTCCACTATTATTGTAATCACACTGACTAGATATCTTTGCAAATAGGGATGGTCCACTCGATTTTAGTGGAGCTGCACAAAATGATTGGATTGTGGTGTCCTCCATACACCTCTTTTTTTGCTATAGAGCTGGGTGAAACTAGCTGCCAAGCAATGAACACTGTGCCAAGGAAATGGAGCCATGCCTGTGAACAACATCGATCAACTATATATTTTTCTTTATTTGTACACCTTCTCACAACTTTGTCTTCAGTTGTGATGTGAATATTGCCGATGATCTGCGAACCATTGAGATGCATTAGCAGCCATGGTAGTTTCATTTGTATTTGATGGAATGTTGTAACGAGATAATCTTGAGGCAAGACACATGAATCCTAAGTTGAAACCTTTTTTTCCTGCGAGAACCAAAGTTGAAACCTTCATAGCATCACAGTACAATTTCATTAAAATTATGCGTACATATAAACAAATCCTGAAGGATTGATAGCAATGCCAGAAACAATTCAACTTTGTTTCGTCGACATGTTGGACATCCTTCATCCGGCTCCACCTACCATGCAGCAATATTGAGTGCACAACACAACTGCAGGGAAAGATTCACCCCGATCGTTGCGCCGCAGTAGTAATGACTAGTGAGCAGTCAAATCACAGAGCCCCACCTTCGCCACAGTAAGTTGCTCGGACGAAGCAACCATCATTTCTTTGTTCCTTGAATCCGCTGGTACTCCCATATTCCCAGAGTAATAAGTTTCTCGGGCGAATCAACCATCACTTCACCTTTCCCACGGTAAGTACTAGTACCTCCTTTTTTACTCTAGAAGCAACCACACGCGAATATTGGACGGTAGCAGCACATCAACTAAATCAAAAATCCAAACCAACCAATGAACTATTATTACTGGTGAGCGTTTGCTAGTATATACATGGACAGACGGAGTACATGATACGTACTAGCAAACGCTCACCAGTAGTAGTAGTAATTCATTGGTTGGTTTCGATTTTTGATTCAGTTGCTGTGCTGCTACCGTCCAATATTCGCGTGTGGTTGTTTCTATTATAAAAAAAGGAGGTACCCCTACTTATGTTACTCCCACTACGCCTAGCCTAAGGTTAGTAGGTGACCTTGCGCTTGGCTCTTCGCCTCTTCCGGAAGTCGATGTTCTACAGTAGTACTTCTGGCAATCTAACACCAAATGAACTGCTGCACGTCCACCGCTTGTAAGCAAAAGTTTCTCCTCGTGTTGCGAGCCACCGCGCGCGCGTTGGCGAGGGAGAAGGCGTACTTAGTAAGCAAGCTTCTTGTCGTTCTGCGAGTTGACGAGACACATCAAAGTTATTTATTAGTACTTGCTTCAAAAAGGGCCGACCATGTCCATTGCTACCATCCCGTGCTCTGTCATTGAGTACGTGCACTATTCACGTGCCATCAAGGAGAAAAATATTGCATAGTACTAGGTGCCATCGAAGTGCACGACTCACTTACGCACTGCATATCTCCATTTTCTTGCATGACACGCCACCTTGATGCTAGATGTCCCGTGTGTCATGGAGGCATATAGTATGATTTTTAAAATGGAGGCATATAGATGTCCCGCGTGTTGGCAAAAGGATGAACAAAGCTCATGTCTTAAACGAAAGAGTGGAAGAACATAGATTCCCAACGACCGAGAATGAGCAACAAACCTCACAGTGGAGTGTCTGCACTCATAATATTTCATATTATTCAGCGATATAAAATCAACCAAATCTCTCCACGTTCCTATACCATTCTATAGTATGAGAATAACTTTGAACATAAGCCATTGATTCACTCTATCCAATGGTCATAGTTGGAAAATCCAAACAAAACCAAGCATTGGATCAACTCTTTTAGCACTCAGATTGTTGCCGCCTACCCACCTATATATCCGCTCACGTGTGATGACCACAGGAGCTATCCACTTAGATTGTAAGTTAAAAAAATAAAGGTCGATAACTAATGCGGCACCTCGGGCCAACGCGGCCAGATCGCATTTTGCATGAGAAATTACACACCATGTTTCGTTGACATGTGGTCCCGTTCCAACATGTCAGTGAGACGACGGCGAGTCCTTTTCTACTATTTCTGAATAGACGTGTAGGCCGGGGTGCCTCTTCATGTAACGTGGCAAACTAGCAACCGTCCACTGACTCTTCGCCTTTCCCTCTCGATTTGGAACTGCTGTCGCACGCACTTCCTCCCCCCTCCATTTGCCTTCACCCTTCCTTCTGCCATTGTTCGATCATCTTCTCCATGGAGGGAACAGGACGGAAACGACCCCATTATTCTTGCCACGATCTGAAAGATGACGTGGTGGAGGGACTCATTGATCGGTGTGACGTCATCACCTCGGCTAGCATGACAGGTTCGTTCAAGACCATTCTCGGCTCAACTAATAACATCATTACAAGGAACCCAAGGGTCCAGGAGCGGTTTGATCTCCCCTATCTTCTTTGCCCTGACCCTGCTGCCTGGCGAGGGAACAACAGAGGCCTCGCCTTGTGCAAGTTGATGCCGCTTGATAATGATACGTATGATGTTAAGATGCCATCGCTTGAGGGCAAGTCTTGGGCAGGCGCAAATGGAGATTGGGTTGTTTATATTGGGTACAACTATGAGTGGGAACTTGTGAATGTGTACACTCGTCAGCGGGTTCCACTTTGAAAAATCTCAACAGACTGCCCAGAGGTTGAGCACGCCGGTATTCTACGCACGTTCAAATACGATCATGGTGACTGTCTTCTATGGAAGATAGCAATTTGTAACCGCTCTTAGCATTACAGGAACTATGTACTTGTTGCTATCTTCGACAAGCTTGTTGTCGTCCTTCGTTGTCGGGTGGTAGGTGCGACATATGCCAACGGGTGGCTTATCATTGTGGGAGCCAATAAGACATCGCCGGTGCCTAGCAACGGGATGAGGCGAAGACATGCACGCCGGCGAATCTTACCCAGGTTCGGGGCTCTCCGTGGAGATAACACCCCTAGTCCTGCTCTGCGGGGTCTCCGCATGATCACTAGATCAACAAGTGGCTACAAGAGGCTTCTTGAGCTGTTTGGTGAGAGGAGGAAGGGAAAGGCTAGCTCTCTTCTCCTCTCAAAGTTGTGTCTAAAGCTATCAAAGTCGACCCCTTTGCATGGGTGCCCTGGGGGGTTTATATAGGCCTACCCCCCAGGGGTACAATGGTAATCCGGCTGGGCATGGGCCCTAGCCGTCAGTGTCTACATTCGCCGGCTTCTCCGCCGACCGTTGGGGCCCGCCAACTGGTGGGTCCCGCCGGCTGCCGGCTTCCTGGTCGACAGGTAGGTCCCACCGCTTGGGGGTCTTGTCGGGGGTTGGTTACTGTTGCCTCACTCTTCATGACAAGGGCTTTGTCGAGGTAAGCATGGCTACAGTGCCGCCACCTGGCGGGTTCTCATTGTAGCCTTACCTCGTCTTGTCTCCTTAATGGTGCGCATATTTCGAGGGAAGGAGCGAGCCGGCTGGTGCGAGCCGGCTACGTCCCTGGCCGACTAGGGGAAGCGTGGCCGCCTTCGAATGTCTATCTAACCGAAGGGGCCCACCGCCTGCGGGCCGTACTGACAACCCGTCGTGGGTGACGTCATGGTCAGCATGGCAACAGTGCCATGCCGGACGGCTCACGGCTGCCCTGCATGGCGTACTGTAGCCATCCGTACTCCGGGATTCAGGGGTGGCATGCTTCACTGTTTCCACGCCCCGTTCCATCTCCGTTATGTGGGTGCAGGTTTTGAGGGCACGATCTTGGCCGCCTGCCGGGGGCCGGCTTCTTGGAGTCGGTCCTCTCGTGGCCGGCTTCTTGGAGACGGCCCTCTCGCGACTCTCTTCATGAGGGGTTTTATGGCCGGGCCGCCTTCCGGTAGTCGGCTTGTGGGATAGCCGGCTGGGGGAAGGCGGCCCCGTGTCTTGGGTGCTTGTAGGCTCGATCGGCCTATTATTTTTTGAAGAGCTAGGGGGAGCCGGCTAGGCTACCTGTGGTCATTTACTCCGACAGTAGTCCCCGAAGCTGGTTGGGCTTCGAGGCTATAAGTAGGGGAGGAGGGGGAGCGGCAGACGCTCGCACGCTCGCCCTCGCTCCACCATTTTATTCTTCTTCCTTCTCTCCGTTGCCGCAGCTGCTCTCCACCGCGCCACCACTCCGCCAATCTTCTTGGCACGCCGTAGTCTTGCCGCAGCCGAATCACGCTCCCTCCACCGCCGCGCTTTCCCCGTCGCTTCTCCGTCCTCATGGCTCGAACGTCCAGCTCCTGGGACGGCTCCAACGTCCATGAGGACCACATAGACTTCCTGCGCAAGACACGGCGGTTGCCGGGCAAGGATTACGTGCGGGTCCGTCTTGCGCCGGAGAGGGAGATCTCGCCAGTGCCGGAGGAGGGAGAGCGGGTAATCTTCCGCTCGCACTGCCTGTGCGGCGTCGGCTTGACCGCGAGCGGCTTCTTCCGCTTGTTTCTCGAGTTCTACCATCTCCAGCCGCACCACCTCACTCCAAACACGGTGGTGCTGCTGTCGGCCTTCGTCACTCTGTGTGAAGGCTTCCTCGGCGTCCTCCCCACCCTTGAAATTTGGGGGGAGTTCTTCCAGTCAAAGCTCGGCACCGTCATCGCGGGTGTGCCGGCTCCATGCGGCGCCTTCATCGCCATGCGGAGATCAACGGCCGACAACCCGTTTCCGCGCATCATACTGATCCAGTCGGTGAAGCTCTGGCAGAAATCTTACTTCTCTATGAAGAACGTCGCTCCGCAAGGCGACTACGTCAATCTGCCGGCTTATGTAGCCGGCCTGCCGGCTGGGAGGCAGCCTTCGTGGTCCTACCGGGCCAGGTCGCTGACGCCGGCTGGGGCTAGTGCAGTCGCCCGGCTCCGGGTGCTGATCCAGTCGGAAAGCCTGACCGGGTCTGACCTGGTAGCCGCCTTCGTGGAGCGCCGGGTGCTCCCACTCCAAGGCTGCCCCCACCTAATTTGCCAGATGAGCGGCCGCTTCGACCCAAGCCGGCTAAGCACCAAGGAGATGCCTCACGATGAGGTATCTTACATGGTGAATTATATCGCCAACTGCAAGCTCACCGAGGAGTGGTCGTACGGCAAGGAGCCGTATTCTCGCGCCAATCCCCCGCCTGTGGTAAGTCCTCCTTCTGTTCTTCTTCTCTTGTTGCCGAGTTCTCACCGGCCGACTTCTGACCAGTCGGCTTGATTTTTAATCAGAACCCCCTCCTTCATCCGTCGGCCGGAACCGTGGGGGCGGAACGCGAGTTCGTTCCCGACCGTGCGACGGACGACTTGGACGACCCCGAATTGGGGGCGGCCTCCCTTGACGACACCGTCGTAGGGGAAGGCGGCGAGGCAGGCGTCTCCGGGCTCACCGCCGGCTTCGAGGACTGGCCAGACGATGACGAAGCCGAAGCCATTCCACGCCGCCAGCCGACATCCGATCAAGGCGCGGGCTCATCTGCCGTGCCGGCTGTTTGGGGCGGCGCACGGAAGCGTCGGGCAGCGCCGGTCCTCTTCGGCAGTCGGCGCTGCGGCGGCGACCAAGCGGGACGAGGCGGCCCGCTTTCGCAAGGTGGTGAAGCAGCCGCAGGCAGTTTCAACATAAGTGTCAATTCTTTCGCGCCTTTCTTTTTTCTCTTCGGTCGGCATTCTTCTAAGCCTTTTCTTGTCTTATCAAACAGGGCTCCGCTCTCCCTTGAGCAGACTACAGTCACCTCCATAGTCGAAGGGGTCGGAGGATCTGCAGGCTCCCGCCACGTGGACCCCCGTGCCGAGCTCCTAGTGGTGACAGAGCGGAACGCGCGGGAGGCGCGGGAGGAGCGGGAGGCGGAGGAGCAGATGGCAGCTGCCGCCAGGACGGCTCAGGAGACGACGGAGGAGTCGGCAAAGGTGCCGGCTGACGCGGCGGCCAAGGCTTAGGCGGAGGCCGCGGCCGTGGAGAAGGCGGCGAAGGCCCTGCATAGCCAGCCTCCACAACTCATCATCCCCCTCCGCACCATGGCCCCCGATATCCTGGTGTCCCCACCAGAGGAAGCCGGCCGCGACCAGCCGGTGATGGAGAGGGAGGAGGGCGACACAGTCGTCCCGGAGGGAGAGGCGGTACCGCCATCGTCGGCTAGGACGGGCCAAGGCGGCCAGCCTGAGGCGCCGCCTGAGCAGCCGGCTGGAGGCAAGCCGACTGTGAGGGCGGATCTTGTGGTCATGTCGCTGTCTCGTCAGCATGCAAGGAAGGCGGCTTCAGAGCCGGACCCGCAGAGGGCCGCGGGCTCAGCTCATTGGCCCATGATCTGGATACGGCCAGCGTCAGCTCGCCAGGGTGGACACCGGGCGGTGGGACGGCCGTGCTGAATGTGGCAGCGCAGGACGTCCGGACCCGGCTTCAGTCCCAGGCCGCCGCCTGAAGCAGTATACCCAAGAGTTTCTTGCAATGCGGTCGGCCATTCGGGTGAGTCTTCTTGCTCTTGATTTCTTCCTTGGGGGCGCGTCAGCGCACCCACTGGGTGTAGTCCCCGAGTTCTGAGTCGGCTGCTGAGCAGGCGGCTTGGAACTTCTTAGTAGACTTTGATTGATGTCTTGTTCTTACTTGCACCTTTTGTCCTATTTGCAGGACTATCACAACCTCCATGCGGCCACCTTCAACTCCCAGGCCCGGGAGATGAATCAGAAGACCGCTGATCTGACGGAGAGCCGGAGTAAGTGCTTTATTTTTTATCTCATGTGGGGGCGCGTCAGCGCACCCACTGGGTGTAGTCCCCGAGATTCGGGCCGACTGCTGAGCAGTTGGGTCGGATCTTTCGACGACTTCTTCCTCATTTTCTTCTTCTCCATATCTGCAGGGGCCAATGCCGACTTGAGGGAGCAGCTGGGCGGGGCCCAGACCACCCTTCGCGCCAAGGAGGCTGAGTGCAACGCCTTGGCTCAGGAACGTGATCGCCTGGCCAACAAACTGGCCGACCAGGAGGAGAACCACCAGGCGGCCCTGAAGATGGCGTAGAACAGCGAGGCCGCCCTCAAAGCCGAATATGAGACCGAGGCGGTGAGCTGGGCCGAGGCGAGGCAGGCGCTGAGCAAGGGCTATAGCCGGATTGAAGATTTGATCGACGGTAGGCCGCCTTCTTCTTCGTCCCTTTGCTCGCCCCTATCATCTGGTCTGTATTCTGATTTGTTCTACTTCTTTTCTTCTTTGTGCAGAATACTTTCCCCGGTTACTCCGTTGCCGCCAACCAAGCCATCGAGGCTCACCGTGAGGCCCGACGGCATGCTGGGGTTGAGATCGCACCGGGTGCCAACCGGTCGCTTGAAGAGCAGCTTCTGGCGATTAAGGCCCGCCTCCAGCCGGCTTACCGCATGCTCCGCCGTCTTCAGCGTGCCGGGGCGCAGGTGCTGGCCGCCCTCTTGCCCGGCAAGGTGATTCCCCGCACCCCCAGCCGGACTGTCGACTGGATGGAGGTAGCACTCGGCCGCTTCGACGCCTGGAAGGCTTCTGCATCTTGGTCCGGCGCTCGACGGGCGCTAGAGTTCGTTTGGGCTTGGTATCCTGGGCTGAATTTGGCCCAGCTGCGCACCTGGCGGCAGGAGGCTGACGAGGAGCTGGAGGCGGTGCGGCCGGTTATCATCCAGCGCGCCTCCGCGATTGCCGACTTCACCGACACCAGCGCCTTTGCCCCTAAGGTGAATGAAGATGGTGTCTCTTAGCCGGAGGAGTGGTTCTGGCTGAACCTATCAGAAGGAGAAGACTTGGCGGAGGAGATCGATTCCAGCGACGAGGGCGAAGAGGAAGAGGAGGAGGATGTTGAAAACGCTGTGCCAGACGCTGGAGCGACCGACCAGCCTCAGTCTGATCGTGCCTCTAGCAACGAGGCGCGTGTGGGCACGCCGCCTGCAGCAGGTGATGATCATGCTTGAGACTCGTCAGCCGGCCACTCCTCCAACCAGCGTTGCCGTCTCCACCACCTGCCCGACTCGCCTGTTGCTCCCTTGGCATGAATCGCCGTCTTTACTTTCCTGCTCGTTACTCTTTGAACAACTTTTTATTAAATTTGCAAAGTTCCACCCACTGGGGGTGTATTCAAACTATGTTGAATGATGGCCTTTCGAAGGACTTTTGTGTAAATATAATCATGCATGTGCTTGGCTTCCGTTCCTACTTGCTTTTCATCTTTTGGCTGTTTTCCTTTGCCGCCCTCCCTTGGTCGCCGCCTTCCCAGCCGGACAGGTGCTCTGCAGTCTGTGGTTGGGGATGGGCTTGGCCGTCTGGGAGGACAAGTACTCGAGCTTTCTTGGATTGTAGCAAGGTAAGAAGGGAAGCTGGCTAGCCGACT
>NC_041393.1:155707789-155776942 GCF_002162155.2 Triticum dicoccoides | reverse complement strand
CGAGGCTAGCTTGAGTTATATAAGTTCGTTAGTCCTTAGCCATTTTTCGTGTGGGCATCCTTTCCTGCCTTTGGCTCTTGCCAGTCGGACAGCCGATTCTTCGAGCTGCGACTTTCGACAAGAGTGGGCTTGGGTGCCAGCACACTACTTGTCTGACTGCAGGTGGAACTTGCATATAACTCAAGGCGGCAAGTCCCCGGGCCGACTGATCGAACCCGGTGCCGGACGAGAAAACAAATGTAGTAACATAATCATAGGCATGATACTCATCATTCATAGATAAAAGAGGGTAGTCCCCGAGTACTCCTCGAGGGGCCCGTTGTCTCGTTCTTAATACAAAAGGTAGCGTGATACATACTGCGTACTTAATACAAAAGGTAGTGTGGTACATATTGCATTTTAACTGTAAAATCTCCGGAGGAGATTGGTGTTCCATGGACGTTCCGACTCCTTGCGGGAATCATCTCTCTTGCGTGCCTTTGGCTTCTGCACATCAATCAGGTAGTAGGAGTCATTGCCTAAATCACGGCTGATGACGAATGGGCCTTCCCAAGGGGCCGAGAGCTTGTGCTGGCCGGCTGTTCGCTGGATCAGTTGGAGCACAAGATCGCCCTCTTGGAAGGAACTTGGCTTGACCTTCCGGCTATGGTAACAGCGTAGACCCTGCTGGTAGATGGTGGACCGGCTGAGAGCTAATAGCCGGCCCTCTTCCAGCAGGTCGACGCCGTCTTCTCGCGCTTCCTTGGCCTCCCCCTCCGTGTACATGGTGACCCTAGGTGAGTCGAACTCAATGTTAGTTGGGATGATAGCCTCGACACCATATACAAGGAAGAAAGGGGTGAAGCCGGTTGACTTGTTCGGGGTAGTGTGCAAGCTCTAGAGGACAGCCGACAGCTCGTCGAGCCAACAGCCGGCCGAACGCTCCAGTGGCACGACCAATCGGGGCTTGATGCCGGAGAGGATGAGGCCGTTTGCTCGCTCGACTTGGCCGTTTGACTGCGGGTGGGCAACGGACGCTAAGTCCAGTCGGATGCCCTGTGTCGCACAGAAACGTGCCAGTGCTCCCTTGGCATAATTCGTGCCGTTGTCGGTGATGATGCTGTGTGGTATGACATACCGGGTTGTAATATCTGCAATAAATGTCACGGCAGTCGGCCCATTCAGCTTTTTGATCGGCTTTGCTTCAGTCCACTTGGTAAATTTGTCCACAACAACGAGCAGATGTGTCATGCCGCCGCGCGCCGTCTTGAATGGGCCCACCATGTCCAATCCCCAGACAACAAAGGGCCAAGTGAGGGGAATGATCTTGAGTACAGAAGCCGGCAGGTGTTGCTTGGAGTCGAAGACTTGGCACCCCTTGCAGTGTTTGACTAATTCCTTGGCATCATCCAAAGCAGTTGGCTAGACGAATCCATGACGGAAAGCTTTGGCGACGAGTGATCTTGAGGCGGCATGGTGGCCGCATTCGCCTTGGTGGATGTCCTTGAGGATTGCTATGCCCTTCTCTAGCTCGACGCAGCGTTGGAAGACTCCAGTGATGCTGCGCCTAACGAGCTCTTGATTCATTATTGTGTATGCTCCGGCTCGGCGTTGGACTTGCCTTGCCGAGATCTTGTCAGTCGGCAGCTCTCTGTTTACTAGGAAGTTGAGGATGGGCTGGGCCCATGATGGAGCTGTGACTTCTTCTACTGTCAAAATGGCTATTGCGACCCGGGCGGGTGGGCTGGGTGGGGAAGAGTTGGAGTCGGCCACCGCCTGTTGTGTCGATGCAGTCCCCGGGCCGGCTGCAGTAGTCCCCAGGCCGGGTTCTGAAGTCCCCGGGCCGGGTGCGACTATAGCAGTCCCCGAGCCGCCTGTTGAAGTCCCCGAGCCGCCTGATTGGTTCCCCAAGCCGGACCCGACTGCGTCGGGGTCAGGCAGCACGAAGATGGAATCAAATTCTGGGGATGGCTTGACAGACGGCTTGAGGAGGCGTTGGAGAGAGACACCGATTGATATAGCTTGTCGAGTGGAGCCTATTCGTGCCAGGGCATCTGCTTGCTCGTTGTCAGCCCGTGGCATGTGGAGGAACTCGCATCCTTCAAAATATCCGCTATGTTGCTGAACAAGGAAGCGGTAGCTCGCCATGTTTGCGTCCTTGGCGTCCCAATCGCCAGATGATTGCTGGACTACCAAATCCGAGTCGCCATAGCATAGGATCCGGCGGATGCCGAGTTCTTTGGCTAGCCGGAGCCCGTGTATGAGCGCCTCGTACTCGGCCACATTGTTGGAGGCGGCAAAATGAATTTGCAATGTGTATCTGAGCTTGTTGCCCTTGGGAGAGGTGAGGACGATGCCGGCTCCCAAGCCGGTGCGCATCTTGGATCCATCAAAGTGCATCCGCCAATGAGTGGAGTTGGGGGCAGGCGGCAGGTACTGGGTCTCGACCCAGTCGACGAGGAAGTCGGCCAATGCCTGGGACTTGATGGTGGTGTGAGGTTGGTAGAAGATCGTGTAAGGGGCCAGCGCAATGGCCCATTTTGCCACACGGCCGGATGCATCCCGGCTGCATATGATCTCGGCAAGCGGGGCAGTACATACGACCGTGATGGGGTGCTCTTGAAAGTAGGGCTTGAGCTTCTTGGTGGTGAAGTACACACCATAGCACATCTTCTGATAGTGTGGGTAGTTCTGCTTCGAGGTGGACAACACTTCACTCAGATAATATACTGGCCTCTGGACTAACTGAGCTCGACCTTCTTCTGGGCGCTAAACCACGATAACGGTGCTGACCACCCGGCTAGTGGCGGCAATGTAAAGGAGCATGTGCTCTTTCTCCATCGGTGCCGCCAAGACAGGCGGCGTGGACATCATTTTCTTTAGCTCGTGGAAAGCTTGGTCTGCCTGTTCATTCCACTCGAAGTGAGTGGATTTCTTCATGAGTCGGTAGAGGGGGAGAGCCTTCTCTCCGAGCCGGCTGATGAAGCGGTTGAGGGAGGCCAGGCATCCGGTAAACTTTTGGACGTCTCGCAGCTTGGTGGGAATCTCCATTCTCTCTATGGCCTTGATCTTCACCGGGTTGCATTCGATGCCGCGTTCGGAGACCAGGAAGCCTAGGAGCTGGCCGGCTGGTACTCCAAACACGCATTTCTCGGGGTTGAGCTTGATCTGAAATTGGCGCAAGTTTTCAAATGTCTCTCTAAGGTCTTCCAGCAGGGTGCCGCGCTTCTCCGTCTTCACCACAATATCATCTACATAGACGTGGGCATTTCTGCCGAGCTGCTTGAGGAGGCATTTCTGCATGCAACGCTGAAAAGTGGCACCGACATTTCTCAAGCCGAATGTCATAGTCAGGTAACAGAAAGCTCCAAATGGTGTGATGAAGGCGGTCTTCAGGCGGTTGGCTGGGTCCAATTTTATCTGGTGGTAGCCTGAGTAAGCATCCAAGAAGCATAACAGCTCGCATCCAGCTGTGGAGTCTATCACTTGATCAATCCTTGGCAGAGCAAAAGGATCTTTAGGGCAGGCTTTGTTGAGGCTGGTGTAATCAATGCACATGCGCCACTGCTTGTTTTTCTTCAACACCAGGACCGGGTTGGCAAGCCATTCTGGGAAGAACACCTCCATAATGAAGCCAGATGCTAGAAGCCAGGCTATTTCTTCTCTGACTACTCTTCTCTTTTCTTCTGACAGGCAGCGCAAGGGCTACTTGACAGGCTTGGCGTCAGATCGGACATGTAGCTTGTGCTCGGCGAAATCCGTCGGAACACCCGGCATGTCTTTGGGAGACCATGCGAAGATGTCCCGATTCTCACGGAGGAAATTGACGAGCTCGCTTTCCTATTTTCTGTCCAGGCCTGTGCCCACGACAGCGTGCCTCTCCGGGTGCTCCGGGTCCAGAGGTATCTTCTTTGTTTCTTTGGCCGGCTGGAAAGAACATTGAGCCTCATAATCCTTGGGTCGGGGGACAAGGCCGGTTGCTTGCCGGCCATGGCCATGACTCGGTCCAGCATCTTCTTCTCTTCAGCAATCACAAGGGACTCGGCCAACCGGCTGCTGGCCGCCGCACACTCAGAGGATTTCTTGTAGTCTCTGGCTATGGTGATGATGCCCTTGGAACTCGGCATCTTCATCTTGAGGTAGGCGTAGTGGGGCCCAGCCATGAACTTGGCCAGAGCAGGTCGGCCAAGCAGTGCATGGTAAGGGCTCTCCAGATCCACCACTTCAAACCATATTGCTTCTCGGCGGAAATGATCTTTGTCTCCGAAGAGAACATCTATCTTGATCTTGCCGATTGGTGAGTAGGACAGGCCGGGTACGATTCCATGGAACACAGTCCGACTCAGCATGAGTTGCTTCGTCTTGATGTTCAGCTTCTCCATGGTGTCACGGTACAGTATGTTGATGCTGCTCCCGCCATCTATCAGCATGCGGGAGAATCGGGCAGCTCACCTTTCTGTCACGAGAGTAGCGTCCAAAACCAATGCATAGGAACCAGGAGACGGCATCACCTCTGGGTGATCGGCCCGGCTCCAGCTGATAGGCTTCTCCGACCAGTGCATGAACTCGGGGTTGTTGGAGGCGACCGTGTGAACTTCTTGGTGCTGTCGGCGCCGCGTGCGCCGATCTTCAGGCTGGCTTGTAAAGACGAGTAGGCGGCATGCTCGTCAGGGAACTCGTCTTGAACAGCCCCGACTGCTGGCCGAGCGGCCGGCTGCTGATGGGCAGGAGGCGGCTGGCCAGCAGGCGGAGGCGGCACCAGCCCTTCGCCCTTGGAGATTCGCGTGAGCCAATGGCATTTCCGAGTCGTGTGGTTGTACGCCTTCGCGCCGCTGTGGAACTTGCAGGGGGCATCAAGGGCTTGCTCGTAGGAGAAAGCCGGCTACCAAGCCAGCCTGCCGCCCTTCTGCTTCTTGGGCGCGGGCCACCCTTCGGGTTGTTCGTCTTCGACTGTGGCCACTTGCCGACTGGTGGAAGGCGGCATAGGGGCCTTGCGCTTGTTGTCGTTCTGGTACGGGCGTCGTCTGGAGTCTCCAGCCGGCATCTTGCGAGCCGGAGCGAGCACCTTCCCGGAGGCGTCTACTCGGAGCTCGGTCTTCATTGAAGAGTCAGTCGTGGCGTACTTGTCTGCTATGACCAGCAGCTCGTCAAGGGTAGTCGGCTCGTTGTAGAGGAGTCAGTGCTTGAGGAGGGTGCCTTCTCAGCACCCGGTGGTGAAGTACTCTATGGCTTGAACCTCGTGCACCCCCTCGCAGGAGTTGCGGAGCTCGGCCCAATGCGTGAGATAGTCGCGAGTTGATTCATTGGGCCCTTGAACTTACAAGGAGAGCTGTCGGGGCTTGGGAGCCCATTTGTAGGTGCTGGTGAAGTTGCGGATGAAGGCTTCGGTGAAGTCTAGCCAGCTGTTGATGCTGTAGGGCTTGAGGCTATTGAGCCAGGTGCACGCCGTGCCCTGGAGCATGAGGGGGACATATTTCACGGCAATGCGCGTGTTGCCGTCTGCTATGCGAACTGTGGTGGAGTAGTCGATCAACCAATCTTCCGACTTCACGAAGCCGTTGTACTTGGGTGTGTATCTCAGGAGCGAGAACCCTTTGGGGAAGGGCTCGTCACGGATGCGGGGGCCAGAGCAAGGCAGGCCGACATCATCTTCTTCTTCCAACGCCAGGGATCGCGCTAGGCGGTCGATCCGATGGTGGGCGTCATTTTCGCCTACTCCTTCGCGGCGGCCTAGTCGGATGCGTGACAGGCGGCGGGGTGGGGTATCTCTTCCCACGAGGTGGAGGAGGAGGCGGATCGCCTTGTCGCTCCACAACTCGAGGGCGGCCTTCTGCATCGCGCTCAATAGTGATTCGAGTCCGACCGCGACTAGCAGCCGACTCCTTTTCTTGTCTAGTGTGGGTGCCACCCACAGTCGGCGTCCGTGACGTCCCGCCGTGCTCTCAGCATGGGGGAGGGCTTCCAGCGCGGACGCCGGCTTCATGTCGCTCCGCGGCCGCATCGATCAACTGCTGGATGTGTCTGGTCATGTAGGGGAGCTCGTCGGCCCCCAGTCCATTCAGCTCGTCTACGACCGACTGGGCGGCGCGTTGGTTCTCGAGAGGCGTGGCATAGACTGGGCGGTCTACTCCCAGCATGTGGCGATGGCCGCGCCGCACTTCTTGATGACGCCGGCCCGGCTCGGCCTGTCGGGGAGCGGCGTGCCAAAGGCGGCGCGGTCAACTTCGTGCTGGTGAGCCTCAATGAGGCGTCTCATGGTGGCTATCTTCTGGCCCTCCGCAATGAGGGAAAGGCGGCGTGCTTCCAGCGCCTCGGCGTCGGCGTCGGCCGGGATGGGAGCGGACAGGTCGTGCAGCGCCGCTTGCAGAGCGTCGTGGGCGTTCTCGCCAGAGGTGACACCATGGCTGATGAGTAGCACCTCGTTGACGATGATGCTGCCGCTGTCGCCTCGAGGGAGAGGGTCGTCGAAGACCACCACATTGGTGGGGAAAGCGTCAAGCGATGCCATGTCGGAGTCGACAAGCATCGGGTCGGTGGAGCCAACCGACTCCAAATCCACAGCAGGCTCGCTGGAGACGTAGAGTTGGTCGAGGAGGCTGACGAGGCGGCTCTTGGGGCAGCCGGTGCCCGCGTCGGACGCGGGCTCGTCGGAGATGCGAGCCTCACCAAGAAGATCGGCGAGGCAGCTCACCGCGCAGGCGTCGTCGACAGCTTGCAGCGCGTCGGGGCAAGCGCCATCGGGCGTGCCGGGCTGGTTACGCTCGCGGGGGAGAAAAAGGGTTCCCGTCCAGAACAGGTCTCTGGACGATGGTGCACCTGGCCCCATGGTGGGCGCCAAATGTCGGGTGGTAGGTGCGACATATGCCAACGGGTGGCTTATCATTGTGGGAGCCAATAAGACATCGCCGGTGCCTGAAAATGGGATGAGGCGAAAACATGCACACCGGTGAATCTTACCCAGGTTCAGGGCTCTCCGTGGAGATAACACCCTTAGTCCTGCTCTGCGGGGTCTCCGCATGATCACTAGATCAACAAGTGGCTACAAGAGGCTCCTTGAGCTGTTTGGCGAGAGGAGGAATAAAGGGCAAGGCTGGCTCTCTTCTCCTCTCAAAGTTGTGTCTAAAGCTATCAAAGTCCAACCCTTTGCATGGGTGCCCTGGGGGGTTTATATAGGCCTACTCCCTAGGGGTACAATGGTAATCCGGCTAGGCGTGGGCCCTAGCCGTCAGTGTCTACATTCACCGGCTTCTTCGCCGACTGCTGGGGCCCACCGACTGGTGGGTCCCGCCGGCTTCCTGGTCAACAGGTAGGTCCCACCGCTTGGGGGTCTTGTCGGGGGCTGGTTACTGTTGCCTCACTCTTGATGACGAGGGCTTTGTCGAGGTAAGCATGGCTACAGTTCCGCCACCTGGCTGGTTCTCATTGTAGCCTTACCTCGTCTTGTCTCCTTAATGGTGTGCATATTTCGAGGGAAGGAGTGAGCCGGCTGGTGAGAGCCGGCTATGTCCCTGGCCGACTAGGGGAAGCGTGGCCGCCTTCGGATGTCTCTCTGACCGAAGGGGCCTGCCGCCTGCGGGACGTACTGACAGCCCGTCGTGGGTGATGTCATGGTCAGCATGGCAACAGTGCCACGCTGGACGGGTCATGGCTGCCCCGCACGGCGTACTGTAGCCATGCGTACTCCGGGATTCGGGGGTGGCAGGCTTCACTGTTGCCACGCCCCGTCCCATCTCCGTTATGTGGGTGCAGGTTTTGAGGGCACGATCTTGGCCGCTTGTCGGGGGCCGGCTTCTTGGAGTCGGTCATCTCGTGGCCGGCTTCTTGGAGTCGGCCCTCTCGCGACTCTCTTCATGAGGGGTTTTAGGACCGGGCCGCCTTTTGGTAGTCGGCTTGTGGGATAGCCGGCTGGGGGAAGGCGGCCCCGTGTTTTGGGTGCTTGTAGGCTCGATCGGCCTATTATTTTTTGAAGAGCCAGGGGGAGCCGGCTAGGCTACCCGTGGTCATTTACTCTGACATTCGTGGTTCGCCTGGATGGATATTGCTCAAAAATCAGTTTCTATACACGGATGTGTACTGTGATGCAATTCAATACGAGGGTCTTGTGTTTGCTTCCACCACTAGTGGCACTGTTTTTGCATGGAATCCTCGTAGTTTCGGTACGTTTGTCTTCCACCATAATTATAATTGTTTCATCCACATGCATGTGGGTTAGCAAGTTTCCCTTTACTAATTACCCTTCTTCTTGTGTTTCCAAGGTCCCGTGAACATTCCACCACCTATACTTGAAAAAATTTATAACCAAGGGGGAGATGACGATGGTGATGATCACGAGCATGAGGACGAGTAGGGCCCATATACTCAGTGGTGCTTGGAAACTTATTCCGATGGATCACCCCTTCTTCACTGTATACAACCCACTGCTGATGTTACTACTAAGGAAGCATGTGTTGTCTCCCATTGTCGCACTCTTCGGACCTATTACAACACCCGTTGCATGGTATTCGGGATGGATACTAGTGTGCTAGCGCCAACACCTTCTCCCTTGTACAGTATTGATAGTCTTGGAGAAAACTCGCTCTTCCTTGGACGAAACTATCCAATGATGGTGAAAGGCGATCCAACTGTTGTTAACACAACGTTACTACCATTTGTGAGAAGCAATTGTATCTATACCTCGGACATTTCGGTGGTTCCCTACCCTGGTACTGATATAGTAGGTTGCTTCAGCCTGGATGATCACTTGTGGTCTCGAGATTGACAATAGATGGCCCTTCCCAGAGAATCACTTGTGGTTCAAAGCAAGCGTTTCCAAAGCCGAGGATTGGTTGAGTTGAAGTTCATTTCATTGCTTGTTTTGTGTGATGAAAACTTTAGTATTTATAATGTATCCTCGTTGTCATTGTGGGTTGATGACCTGTTGTATGTAATAAAATGATATGCCTTTGATAAACTTACTAAATTTATGAATGGCTTTCGAGTCGCTTCTCTCATTGGGTGCTGCAACGAGGCAAAAATATATTTTCCGAATACATAATTGTACATGCATTGCAACAGGTTATCGGATGAGGCCAATCAACAATAGTACACTATTTGTACTAGCTTCACATGCTTCGCGCGTCGGGCGGGTGTTTTTACTATAGCTGCGAATCCCATCATACTAGGTCCTCGGATGAGTCTAGTAGAAATTGCATTCTGATGTTTGGGTTCAAACTTTCAGAACTGCTACACTATGTCTACGTCTACATATACGAAATACAACAAGTTTTGAACTTGAGACCAGCCACCCACCCTCACAAAGAACACTTTTTAACCTAGCACAGACTCCAGGAAATTTGGTCATAGTGTGAGGTGGGCCATATGTTAATGTGTTCGCTGTACATAACCAGCACCTCGAATCCTCGATACTACTACTATATAGTAGTAGGGTGGCATGGGCCAGAACAAGCATTCACGTCCAGGAGTATGGCACACGCCACCAGCATGGCTTCCATCTGACACCATATTTCTTGGAGTCTGTGCTACAACTATCTCTTCAACCTCGTCATTTCTCTAACTCAGCCATCGCACGGCGGGCGAGGTGGGGGTTTGACGATAGTCGATTTCCTCAACTGCGGTCCCACTTGTAAGGCCAACTCCAATGCACGACCCCAAATGGACCTCCGTTTTGCCCGGATTCTGTCTGAGCCATTTCTCGGATGCGGGGGTCGTGCGCCCGACGCACGGATGCATCCCGGCCGCATACATTTTTCTTTGCAAACACATATGTTTTTTTCATCATTGATTTTTGGTACATGGAAATACATCACCAAAATTTGACTACAAAAGCAAGACCAAAAAAAAACAAGAACCACAAGAATACATTTTAGAAGATATCCAACTTCCATACCTGCTCCTATAAGTTGGATTAGTGCCTTCTAGATGCATTCATTGTTGATCTGCGGAGGCTCGATCTTGCGTGCTTCTTTCTTCTTCGAGTGTAAAGAAGTAGACGTTACTTCCTCGCAATTTGTCTCATGTCTAGCCTCTATTCTATCAACAAGTGCACTAGTCTCATCTCTAGCATCTATGCTAGCTAAAAGTGATAGAACATCTACTAAATTGCGCTCTATCAATATATCGATGTACTCTTCTTCCCAATACCAAAACTTGCATCCATTCTACACAATAAAATTTTAATTTAGCACAACTAGTCTAATCCGAGAGCACAACCGAAGATTTGGTTGAGTTCTTCCTCCTTTTGCCGACACGTGGGACATCCAGCATCCAGGTCGTCTCATGCAAGAAAATAGAGTGGTAGTTGAAGCCACGTGATGTGCATCTTGGGTTAAACTATAAATAGAATCTTACTACTCTTGAGTAACTCCAAAAGCGGCCACCGAAGATCTTTATTGGATTTGTTTTTCATCACCAGCAGTCGAGGTGAAAGATGTGCAGGTTCAGTGGGTCCTCTTGCGTTTTCACTGACATGTGGGACTGCATATGAGCAAATAGACTATGGGCTCTGCGCGTCTGCTGGCTGGCTGAGAAGAGAGATAGAGGAGGGCTGAGCACGGACTCCAGGAAATTTGTTAATTATGCAAGGCCAAATACAGTACTTTTATGGAGGAAAGTTGATGTATACCAGGGAACCCGCCTCGCAATGCCGAAGACAATCTACGCGTCGAACACGTCGTCATTGAAGACTGGTTCAGGGGCTACTGAGGGAGTCCTGGACTAAAGGATCCTCGAGCGTCCGGTCTATCTAATATGGGCCGGACTAATGGGCCGTCAAGATACAAGAAGAAGACCACCTCTCGTGTCCGGTAGGGACTCCCGTATACGTGGATGGCAAGTTTAGGTGTCCGGATATACTATTTCCTTTTTGTTAAGCCGACTTTGTACCACCCTAAGCCCCTCCGGTGTCTATATAAACTGGAGGGTTAGATTGAAGGCAGGATCATAACATTGATAGGCTAGCCAGCTAGGGCTTAGCCACTACGATCTCGAGGTAGATCAACTCTTGTAACCCCTATACTCATCAAATATAATCAAGCAGGAGTAGGGTTTTACCTCCATTAAGAGGGCCCGAACCTTGGTAAACACCGTGTCCATTTGGTCATTGTTACCACTGATCCTCAGACATACTGCTTAGGCCCCCCCTACTCGAGATCTGCCGGCTTTGACAGCGACACCCATGAAGCTTTGGGAGGAGGCCAAAAGAGCCACGGGTGAGCCACAAGTTCACCAAGCGCGCCCTAGGGGGCGCGCCCTATGTGCTTGTGGGCCCCCCATAGCCCCTCTAACTCTAATCTCAGCTCTATAAATACCCAAATATTCCCCTTATACCAGAGGACACACCAAAAAATACTTTTCCGCCGCCGCAAGCCTCTGTTCTCGTGAGATCCCTTCTTGGGGCCTTTTCTGGCACTCTGTCGGAGGGGGATTCGATCATGGAGGGCTTCTACATCAACCTTAGTGCCGCTATAGACGATGTGTGAGTAGTTTACCATAGACCTATGGGTCCATAGCTAGTAGCTAGATCGCTTCTTCTCTCTCTTTGATCTTCAATACAATGTTCTCCTTTATGTTCTTGGAGATCTATTTGATGTAATCTTCTTTTGCAGTGCATTTGTTGAGATCTAATGAATTGCGAATTTATGATCAGATTATCTATGAATATTATTTGAGTCTTCTCTGAACTCTTTTATGCATGATTAATATAGCTTTGTATTTCTCTCTGATCTATTGATTTGGTTTGGCCAACAAGATTGATCTATCTTGCAATGGGAGAGGTGCTTTGTGATGGGTTAAATCTTGAAGTGTCCTCACCAAGTGACAGTAGGGGTAATGAGGCACATATTTGTGTTGTTGCCATTAAGGATAAAAAGATGGAGTTTATATCGTATTGCTTGGATTTATTCCTCTACATCATGCCATCTTGCTTAAGGTGTTACTCTGTCCTTGTTAACTTAATACACTAGATGCATGCTGGATAGCGGTCGATGTGTGGAGTAATAGTAGTAGAGGCAGGCAAGAGTCAGTCTACTTGTCACGGGCGTGATGCCTATATTCATGATCATTGCCTTAGATATCGTCATAACTATGCGCTTTTCTATCAATTGCTCAACAATAATTTTTTTACCCACCGTATGTGTTCTTTCAAGAGAGAAACCTCTAGTGAAAACTATGGCCCTCGGGTCTATTTCCTATAATATTATTTTCAGATCTATAAAACCAAAAACCCAAAAATACCTTCATGCAATTTATTTACCTTTAATTTATTTTGCACTTTTACTTATCTTGTACACCTCTCTCTATCAGATCTCATCCTTGCAATTAACCGTGAAGGGATTGACAACCCCTTTTATCGCGTTGGGTGCAAGTATTTGTTTGTTTCTGTAGGTGCAACTATTGGAGACTTGGGTGTACCTCCTACTGGATTGATACCTTGGTTCTTAACTGAGGTAAATATTTATCTCTACTTTGCTGCATCACCCTTTCCTCTTCAAGGGAAAAAATCAACCGCAAGCTCAATAACTATCATGGTGATGCATCCTTCAGGAAAGTACCATCTGGCCCTACTAGCCTCCTTTAGGATGTTGGGACCAACTGATTAGAGCCAAGCTCGGTGTTACCCAAGTCCATAGATTTCCTCTCTTCCTCATTCGCTTAACCTGGGTTATGGCCTTACCCTCTACCGAATCCACCACCCCATCCACCAAAGTCTAGAACTCATTCCCGTTCCTCTGCTAGCTGGTGCATTATAATTAACATCATCAAAGTTGACTAGGAGCCAACTTCCCCCCTAATAGTCTTCTAGTTTATGCAGTCCATCTCCACATTCAGTGACCAAGTGTCCAACTAGCCCATAGAAATAATAAAAAATGGTATTCATTCATACTCCACTCCATATTTTTGAAGGAAATATGCCCTAGAGGCAATAATAAAGTTATTATTTATTTCCTTATATCATGATAAATGTTTATTATTCATGCTAGAATTGTATTACCCAGAAACATAATACATGTGTGAATACATAGACAAACATAGTGTCACTAGTATTCCTCTACTTGACTAGCTCGTGAATCAAAGATGGTTAAGTTTCCTAACCATAGACATGAGTTGTCATTTGATTAACGGGATCACATCATTAGGAGAATGATGTGATTGACTTGACTCATTCCGTTAGCTTAGCACTTGATCGTTTAGTATGTTGCTATTGCTTTATTCATGACTTATACATGTTCCTACGACTATGAGATTATGTAACTCCCGATTACCGGAGGAACACTTTGTGTGCTACCAAATGTCACAACATAACTAGGTGATTATAAAGGTGCTCTACAGGTGTCTCCGAAGGTACTTGTTGCATTGACGTATTTCGAGATTAGGATTTGTCACTTCGATTGTCGGAGAGGTATCTCTGGGCCCTCTCGGTAATGCACATCACTATAAGCCTTGCAAGCAATGTAGCTAACGAGTTAGTTACGGGATAATGCATTACGTAACGAGTAAAGAGACTTGCCGGTAACGATATTGAACTAGGTATTGAGATACCGACGACCGAATCTCGGGAAAGTAAAATACCGATGACAAAGGGAACAACGTATGTTGTTATGCGGTTTGACCGATAAAGATCTTCATAGAATATGTAGGAGCCAATATGAGCATCCAGGTTCCGCTATTGGTTATTGACCGGAGACGTGTCTCGTTCATGTCTACATAGTTCTCGAACCTATAGGGTCTGCACGCTTAAAGTTAGATGACAATTATATTATGAGTTTATGTGTTTTGATGTACCGAAGGTTGTTCGGAGTCCCTGAAGTGAACACGGACATGACGATAAGTCTCGAAATGGTCGAGACATAAAGATCGATATATTGGACGACTATATTTGGACACCGGAATGGTTCCTGGTGAGATTGGGACAATACCAGAGCTCCAGGAGGTTATCGGAACCCCCCGGGAGGTATATGGGCCTTAATGGGCTTTAGTGGAAAGGAGGGGAAAGGAGCAAGGGAGCCCCCCCCCCAGCCCAGTCCGAATTGGGAAGGGGGCGGCCCCCTTTCCTTCCTCCCTCCTTCCTCTTCCTTCCCTCCGGTGGGAGTAGGACTCCCCCCTTGGGCGCGCCTCCTCCTCTTGGTCGGCCTCCTCCTCCACTCCTTTATATACGGGGGAGGGGGGCACCCCATAGAGACAACAATTGATCATTGATCTCTTAGCCGTCTGCGGTGCCCCCCTCCACCATAGTCCTCCTCGATAATATCATAGCGGTGCTTAGGCGAAGCCCTGTGTCGGTAGAACATCATCATCGTCACCATGCCGTCGTGCTGACGGATCCCTCGAAGCTCGGCTGGATTGGAGCTCGAGGGATGTCATCGATCTGAATGTGTGCGAGAACTCAGAGGTGCCATGCTTTCGGTGCTTGATCGGTCAGACCGTGAAGACGTATGACTACATCAACCGTGTTGTGCTAACGCTTCCGCTTTCGGTCTACGAGGGTACGTGGACACACTCTCGCCTCTCGTTGCTATGCATCACCATGATCTTGCGTGTGCGTAGGAAATTTTTTGAAATTACTACGTTTCGCATCAGTGGCATCCGAGCCAGGTTTTATGCGTTGATGTTATATGCACGAGTAGAACACAAGTGAGTTGTGGGCGATACAAGTCATACTGCTTACCAGCATGTCATACTTTGGTTCAGTGGTATTGTTGGATAAAGCGGCCCGGACCGACATTAGGCGTATTGTTATGCGAGACTGGTTCTACCGACGTGCTTTGCACACAGGTGGCTGGCGGGTGTCAGTTTCTCCAACTTTAGTTGAAACGAGTGTGGCTACGCTCGGTCCTTGAGAAGGTTAAAATATCACTAACTTGACGAACTATCGTGGGGTTTTGATGCGTAGGTAAGAACGGTTCTTGCTAAGCCCATAGCAGCCACGTAAAACTTGCAACAACAAAGTGGAGGACGTCTAACTTGTTTTTGCAGGGCATGTTGTGATGTGATATGGTCAAGATGTGATGCTATATTTTATTGTATGAGATGATATGTTTTGTAACCGAGTTATCGGCAACTGGCAGGAGCCATATGGTTGTCGCTTTATTGTATGCAATGCAATCGCCATGTAATTGCTTTACTTTATCACTAAGCGGTAGCGATAGTCGTAGAAGCAATGGTTGCCGAGTAGACAACGATGCTACGATGGAGATCAAGGTGTCACGCCAGTGACGATGGTGATCATGACCGTGCTTCGGAGATGGAGATCACAAGCACAAGATGATGATGGCTATATCATATCACTTATATTGATTGCATGTGATGTTTATCTTTTATGCATCTTATCTTGCTTTGATTGACGGTAGCATTATAAGATGATATCTCAATAAATTTCAAGATAAAAGTGTTCTCCCTGAGTATGCACCGTTGCCAAAGTTCGTCGTGCCCAGACACCACATGATGATCGGGTGTGATAAGCTCTACATCCATCTACAACGGGTGTAAGCCAGTTTTGCACACGCAGAGTACTCAGGTTAAACTTGACGAGCCTAGCATATGCAGATATGGCCTCGGAACACTGAGACCGAAAGGTCGAGCATGAATCATATAGTATATATGATCAACATAGTGATGTTCACCATTGAAAACTACTCCATTTCACGTGATGATTGGTTATGGTTTAGTTGATTTGGATCACGTGATCACTTAGATGATTAGAGGGATGTCTATCTAAGTGGGAGTTCTTAAGTAATATGATTAATTGAACTTAAATTTATCATGAACTTAGTACCTGATAGTATTTTGCTTGTCTATGTTTGTTGTAGATAGATGGCTCGTGCTGTTGTTCCGTTGAATTTTAATGCGTTCCTTGAGAAAGCAAAGTTGAAAGATGATGGTAGCAATTACACGGACTGGGTCCGTAACTTGAGGATTATCCTCATTGCTGCACAGAAGAATTACGTCCTGGAAGCACCGCTAGGTGCCAAACCTACTGCAGGAGCAACACGAGATGTTATGAACGTCTGGCAGAGCAAAGCTGATGACTACTCGATAGTTCAGTGTGCCATGCTTTACGGCTTAGAACCGGGACTTCAACGATGTTTTGAACGTTATGGAGCATGTGATATGTTCCAGGAGTTGAAGTTAATATTTCAAGCAAATGCCCGGATTGAGAGATATGAAGTCTCCAATAAGTTCTACAGCTGCAAGATGGAGGAGAATAGTTCTGTCAGTGAGCATATACTAAGAATGTCCGGGTATAACAATCACTTGATTCAACTGGGAGTTAATCTTCTGGATGATAGCGTCATTGACAGAATTCTTCAATCACTGCCACCAAGCTACAAGAGCTTCGTGATGAACTATAATATGCAAGGGATGGATAAGACAATTTCCGAGCTCTTCGCAATGCTAAAGGCTACGGAGGTAGAAATCAAGAAGGAGCATCAAGTGTTGATGGTCAATAAGACCACCAGTTTCAAGAAAAAGGGCAAAGGGAAAAAGAAGGGGAACTTCAAGAAGAACAGCAAACAAGTTGCTGCTCAAGAGAAGAAACCCAAGTCTGGACCTAAGCCTGAGACTGAGTGCTTCTACTGCAAGCTGACTGGTCACTGGAAGCGGAACTGCCCCAAGTATTTGGCGTATAAGAAGGATGGCAAGGTGAACAAAGGTATATGTGATATACATGTTATTGATGTGTACCTTACCAGAGCTCGTAGTAGCACCTGGGTATTTGATACTGGTTCTGTTGCTAATATTTGCAACTCGATACAGGGACTACAAATTAAGCGGACACTGGCTAAGGACGAGGTGACGATGTGCGTGGGAAATGGTTCCAAAGTCGATGTGATCGCCGTCGTCACGCTACCTCTACATCTACCTTCGGGATTAATTTTAGACCTAAATAATTGTTATTTGGTGCCAGCGTTGAGCATGAACATTATATCTGGATCTTGTTTGATGCGAGACGGTTATTCATTTAAATCTGAGAATAATGGTTGTTCTATTTATATGAGTAATATCTTTTATGATCATGCACCCTTAAATAGTGGTCTATTCTTGATGAATCTCGATAGTAGTGATACACATATTCATAATGTTGAAGCCAAAAGATGCAGTGTTGATAATGATAGTGCAACTTATTTGTGGCACTGCCGTTTAGGTCATATTGGTGTAAAGCGCATGAAGAAACTCCATACTGATGGACTTTTGGAATCACTTGATTATGACTCACTTGGTACTTGCGAACCATGCCTCATGTGCAAGATGACTCAAACGCCGTTCTCCGAAACTATGGAGCGAGAAACTGATTTGTTGTAAATCATACATACTAATGTACGTGGTCCAATGAATGTTCAGGCTCGCGGCGGGTGTCGTTATTTTCTCACCTTCACAGATGATTTGAGCAGATATGGGTATATCTACTTAATCAAACATAAGTCTGAAACATTTTAAAAGTTCAAAGAATTTAAGAGTGAAGTTGAAAATCATCGTAACAAGAAAATAAAGTTTCTACGATCTGATCATGGAGGAGAATATTTGAGTTACGAGTTTGGTCTACATTTGAAACAATGCGGAATAGTTTCGCAACTCACGCCACCCGGAACACCACAACATAATGGTGTGTCCGAACGTAGTAATCGTACTTTACTAGATATGGTGCGATCTATGATGTCTCTTACTGATTTACCGCTATCATTTTGGGGTTATGCTTTAGAGATGGCTACATTCACGTTAAATAGGGCACCATCAAAATCCGTTGAGACGACGCCTTATGAACTATGGTTTGGCAAGAAACCAAAGTTGTCGTTTCTTAAAGTTTGGGGCTGCGATGCTTATGTGAAAAAGCTTCGACTTGATAAGCTCGAACCCAAATCGGAGAAATTTGTCTTCATAGGATACCCAAAGGAAACTGTTGGGTACACCTTCTATCACAGATCCAAAGGCAAGATATTTGTTGCAAAGAATGGATCCTTTCTAGAGAAGGAGTTTCTCTTGAAAGAAGTGAGTGGGAGGAAAGTAGAACTTGATGAGGTAACTGTACCTGCTCCCTTATTGGAAAATAGTTCATCATAGAAACCGCTTCCTGTGACGACTACACCAATTAGTGAGGAAGTTGATGATATTGATCATGAAACTTCAGATCAAGTTACTACCGAACCGTAGGTCAACCAGAGTAAGATCCGCACCAGAGTGGTATGGTAATCCTATTCTCGAGGTCATGTTACTTGACCATGAAGAACCTACGAACTATGAGGAAGCGATGATGAGCCCAGATTCCGCAAAATGGCTTGAGGCCATGAAATCTGAGATGGGATCCATGTATGAGAACAAAGTGTGGACTTTGGTTGACTTGCCCGATGATCGGCAAGCCATCGAGAATAAATGGATCTTCAAGAAGAAGACTGGCGCTAATGGTAATGTTACTGTCTACAAAGCTCAACTTGTTGCGAAAGGTTTTCGACAAGTTCAAGGGGTTGACTACGATGAGACTTTCTCACCCGTAGCGATGCTTAAGTCTGTCCGAATCATGTTAGCAATTGCTGCATTTTATGATTATGAAATTTGGCAAATGGATGTCAAAACTGCATTCCTGAATGGATTTCTGGAAACAGAGTTGTATATGATGCAGCCAGAAGGTTTTGTCGATCCAAAGGATGCTAACAAAGTGTGCAAGCTCCAGTGATCCATTTATGACCTCGTGCAAGCCTCTCGGAGTTGGAATAAACGCTTTGATAGTGTGATCAAAGCATATGGTTTTATACAGACTTTTGGAGAAGCCTGTACTTACAAGAAAGTGAGTGGGAGCTCTGTAGCATTTCTAATATTATATGTGGACGACATATTATTGATTGGAAATGATATAGAATTTCTGGATAGCATAAAAGGATACTTGAATAAAAGTTTTTCAATGAAAGACCTCGGTGAAGCTGCTTACATATTGGGCATCAAGATCTATAGAGATAGATCAAGACGATTAATTGGACTTTCACAAAGTACATACCTTGATAAAGTTTTGAAAAAGTTCAAAATGGATCAAGCAAAGAAAGGGTTCTTGCCTATAATACAAGGTGTGAAATTGAGTCAGACTCAATGCCCGACCACTGCAGAAGATAGAGAGAAAATGAAAGAAGTTCCCTATGCTTCAGCCATAGGCTCTATCATGTATGCAATGCTGTGTACCAGACCTGATGTGTGCCTTGCTATTAGTTTAGCAAGGAGGTACCAAAGTAATCCAGGAGTGGATCACTGGATAGCGGTCAAGAACATCCTGAAATACCTCAAAAGGACTAAGGATATGTTTCTCGTTTATGGAGGTGACAAAGAGCTAGTCGTAAATGGTTACGTCGATGCAAGCTTTGATACTGATCCGGACGATTCTAAATCGCAAACCGGATACATGTTTATATTGAACGGTGGAGCTGTCAGTTGGTGCAGTTCTAAACAAAGCGTCGTGGTGGGATCTACATGTGAAGCGGAGTACATAGCTGCTTCGGAAGCAGCAAATGAAGGAGTCTGGATGAAAGAGTTCATATCCGATCTAGGTGTCATACTTAGTGCATCGAGTCCAATGAAAAACTTTTGTGACAATACTGGTGCAATTGCCTTGGCAAAGGAATCCAGATTTCACAAGAGAACCAAGCACATCAAGAGACGCTTCAATTCCATCCGGGACCAAGTCCAGGTGGGAGACATAGAGATTTGCTAGATACATACGGATCTGAATGTTGCAGACCCGTTGACTAAGCCTCTTCCACGAGCAAAACATGATCAGCACCAAGGCTCCATGGGTGTTAGAATCATCACTATGTAATCTAGATTATTGACTCTAGTTCAAGTGGAAGACTGAAGGAAATATGCCCTAGAGGCAATAATAAAGTTATTATTTATTTCCTTATATCATGATAAATGTTTATTATTCATGCTAGAATTGTATTACCCGGAAAGATAATACATGTGTGAATACATAGACAAACATACACTACAAAAAAATACACTTCCGTGATGATACGTGTTTGTCACAGTAGGTCGCATTTTTTGTCATGCATGTACATCCATCACTTCTGTGCTGTTGTAGAAGTGTTCCATGACATTACCAAAATTATCATCACGGAAGTGTCCACTTCCATGACGATAAATCGCGCGTCACAGAAGTTCTTTCATCAAGGGTGACCGACACGTGGCATCCCTCGTAACGGAACGCCGTTAAGCTATCGGGTCGAGTTTGAATCCGATAACCCGTTAACAGCCCCGACCAATGGAGATTTTCCACGTGTAAAATCATCATTGGCTGGAGGAGACACGTGTCAGGTCCACGCTGGCATAGGTCTCACTCATCCAATGGGCGAGACGCGCCTATGATATGTTGACACGTGGACCGGCCCATCAAGTTTAAATGGGCCGGCCCAACTAAAGGCCCACAAGATTTTGCAGACCATAATGGGCCGGCCCAGATAAAGGCCCACGAGATTTTGCGGACCATAATGGGCTGGCCCAGCTAACGGCCCACAAGATTTTGCGGGCCATAATGGGCCGGCCCAGGTAAAGGCCCACAAGATTTTTGTGTGCCCTAATTGGCTGGCCTGGCTAAAGGCCCACAAGATTTCACTGACATTAACTGGCCGGCCCAACTGTAGGCCCAGAAGAATTTGAGGACCCTAGTAAGTCGGCCCATTAACAAGCTGCCCTGTTTTGGGCCAAATGCCGGCCCATATTTGATCCGGTCCATTAATGTCCTGCCACGTTCCGGGCCTAATAGTGGCCCATATGAGATCCGGCCCGTTAAAAGCCTACCACGTTCTGGGCCAAATTACGGCCTAGATCAGGTATGGCCCTTTAAGAGGCTATGGGCTCAATTATGGCCCATATCAGATTCTGCCCGTCAACTAGACACTATGCTTTTTGGCCCACTTGCTAGAGGCCCACTTAGTAATTCGGCCTGACATTAGTTTTGGCCTCTTAAGGACCCATTTAACATTTCGGCCCTATATTAATTTCGGCCAGTTAAATGCCCGTCATATAGTTGGGCCTAACTACGGCCCGGTTTGCATCCAGCCTGCTCGCAGGTGATATATGATTGGGCCAAACAAGGACCGAGACAATTTTGGCCTGTTAAAAGCCCGTGATTTGATTTGCACAATCATGGGCCGGGGTTCATTTTGGGCTGCTGCCGGCCCGTTAGTTGATCGACATGTTTCAGGCCCAACCTACATCGTGATTGCATGACGGCCCGATTATGTACCGTAATTTTACGGTTTGGCCGGTTTACTGCGAAGACAGGATAAATATACAGTAAAAGAACTGCAGCATCGTGAATAAGAAAAAATCTAGACTATAAAATAAAGAAATTACATCATATTACATCCACTCAGCATCAAAGTTCGCCACTATGATAATAAAGCACAAGCAGACAGCAGATTACATACACTGGGCATCAAAGATCGCCACCAGTGCAAATAAACACGCCGAAAAAATAATATACAAAACCGACAACACTTCAATAGAGTTCAGGAAAGGTTAGCCCTGCTGGGGAGCTGCAGCGCAAGCAGCTGAGCAAGATGATGAGACTGCGCTTGTTCAACACTTAAATCTTCCTCACTCTGAAAGATAAACAAGCAGACAGATGACAGGTTTTGCACATAAAAGTATCAGTGCTGACAATTCATCACATTTCTTACTGACGAATAAAGTGACACAATTTCAAATTGCATTAACACATTATGGTATTGTTCAGGTCAAGACATGGAAGGAAATGACATTGTGAAGGAGTTGGCAACTTCACGACACCACTGGATTACATATCAAGAACTCATAAGTATCACTAGTTAGTGTGCTGTCAATTTATCCCATTTCAGATTGGCAAATAAAGAGACGGTTTAAATAATACTCCCTCCGTCCGGAATTACTTGTCATCAAAATGGATGTGTCTAGAACTAAAATACATCTAGATACATCCATTTCAATGACAAGTATTTTTGGACGGAGGGAGTAGTAGAATGATATGACATTGTTCATAGTTAAGACATTGCAGAATATGACATTGTGTTGTAGTGGGTAAGTTCATCACATCACTAGATTACGGATGAAGAACAGAAGCATACATGCAGTGCAAAAGAAGATCACTTGCTCTGTATAGTTTAATTTACATGGTATGAATAAGGAACTTGGTTGTACAACTGAAAACTTAAATTGAGAAAGGACAAACTTTTGTTTATGAACTACATAATAAACTTTAAACATGCAATTTGATGCAAACACCAAAAATAAACAGTTGTTGTAGTCATGCCTAACCAAATATATACAACAAAGTTTGAAGGCTTGAGATGGACAAACTTACATTATTGGTGAAGACAGGCTCTATAAAGGCCTTGTCCATGCTGATGGGGGGGGGGGTAATTCAAGAAGTTTACCACAGAATCTTCTTCACAAGCATTGCCTTTATTCTACATTTTGTTAAGAGTAAATATAGATGTGATAATATACGAAAAAATGGAGAATATTTAAGATAAGATGAAGAGTGATGCTACATAACCAAGTAGCTATAAATGTAAGTGCAGCGATAGAGGCAAAAGGTACAGCCAAGAGCAATGCACAGCTAAACTTCTTCAGTACCAACCTTATGGTAAGAGTAAATATAAATCTGATGTGTAGAAAATGGAGGGAAAAGGAAAATAAGCTGCAGAGTGATGGTACATGAACAACTACCTGTCATTATAAGTACACTGATAAAGGACATCATGTACTTACAAGAACAATGCAGAGCTAAAAAAACATTGGCATTGGATATATTCTACACTAATGTAACCATTCATACAGATCAGATAATTTGGAGAGAACAATTGATAAGCAAGCTATCATGCATACTGTTGTCACATAATGAACCATGTATGTATGCAAGTATAGTGATACAGGACAACAGGTACTAACAAGAGCAAAGTAGCGGGCAGCATATTTGCGATATCCTGTCATTCTTTTCAAACCGGAATTCTTCTTTGAGCAGATTTCCTGCAAACAAGATCCGTAAGGCACATGTGGAAAAGTAGAAGTTCAATTGTCATGTGATTTCATAGACAGTACCTCATCCTGGGAACGAGACCAGTGCATAATAAGGTTTTTCCATTCAATGTCTTCTAAATTTAGCACAGGAGACTTCACCGGAAATTCGTTTATAGATTTGCCACCAAAGTGTGATTTCCTCAGGTAACACCGATAGTGCTGCAATGCTTCCTTGAAAAGCACAAGCAAGCTTTGCTCGTCATGACTATCCAGATTGACCCTCGCCTAGTTACAACAATGTAATGTAAATCATTGATGTGTTCAATCAGCAGAAAACAGGAAAATAATAACCATGAATAATAGCACTTACATGTAAGTTGGACAGGAAGATGTGAAAATGGTGTTTGTCTTCACAATAATCTTCCCATGGTGGGAATATATGCATGTAGTCCCTAACAACATTGAAAGCATTGTCTTTTAAACTGGGAATAAATGGAATGGGGTTCCAATCTGCAGGAATTGGCCGTCTCTGCAGTTAGGATAGGTCTTCGGCCGGTGGACTTGCTGTACTTTTTGCTGGAGTGGGATTTTTCTGTGGCACAGCTGGTGCTATGGCAAATGAAATCGGTATACCTTTTGCTGGAGTGCAGGTCCCGTGTGGTGGGGCTAGTGATGTGGCCAGTGAAGTATGGGTATAGTCTGCTAGAGTCGGTCCTACGTTTTGTGTCACTGGTTGTACAGCCAATATAAGTGGGGTGATGTATGATTTCTCTGGCACCACCACGTTTTTCAAGGACTTTGCTGGTGCTCCTTCAAGTTCGGCAATCACCCTCTTCCTTTTTGATGTCTGATGCACACGAACAGCATTTGAGTGGAAAAACATGGTATGATAACAGATGGAATATGTATTGATAATGGATGGGCATGGCATCTTGACATATATGATGAGTAAACTAAGCAGATGGCGGTGCAACAAAGTAGAAGAAATGCAAGACAACATATGCAAGATACCCGCAATCAATAAAACATTGACAAATGAGAACAGGCACCTTGATGGGTGAACAGGACAGGCCATCTGCCTTTGACTCCTCGAGGTTAGAATAGTCATTAGGATCATATTCTGAACAAGAGTCAACAGGTGGGAGCGTATGAGTTTCATTGCATCTAGAATGGCACTCAATGCCTTGGTGCCAATTTTGTAAGTCATTGTAGTGTTTAGCTTCAAGAGTGGACTGCTGCTAGTGCGACACAAAGCAGCTACACAGATCATAGTGTAGATATAACAGGAAAACCTTAAGCATCAGACTAAAATCGGCAAAGTGGAACTTGCTGGAATATATGTGCTTGTATTGCCGGTACGGCTAGAAAGGCTTCGGATACCAGCTCTTTTCAAGTGAAGGTGCGGTACTGTTAATATTAGTATAACTCTCAAAGGTGACACATCTCTGCGCATTTCCTTGCTATTCTTATAGGACTCAAGTGGGCAGGCCACTACAAATCCTATTCCTATGTTTACAAGATCCTACGAATCAAAGAGGCTCAAAGTGTCCATCACAACCGACCGTATAGACCTCTACACTGCAAATGTCCCTGCTCATCTTCAGTACAAGGAACATACTATACTACTAGCATACTCCCTCCGTTCCAAAATATAAGTCTTGGTAGAGATTTCCACTATGGATCACATAGCGATGTATCCAGATACATTTTAGAGTGTAGATTCACTCATTTTGCTCCATATGTAGTCCATGGTAGAATCTATACAAAGACTTGTATTTAGGAACAGAGAGAGTACATATTAAAGAAGAACGGAAGAGGAACATGGTAAAGAAGAGCAAGCAGATTTTGCATAATAAAATATTGGTTGCTTAGTGCCCACACATGATGAACCAGAGCGCATTAAGAATGCAACTCCCAGCTGTCTCGCGACCATTTCAGGCGGTTGGATAAAGATCCTACGTCTCCTAACCCTTCTTCTTCCTCGTCTCTGATTCTTCCCATACAGAACACCGCACGGGCCGCCGGCCAGACCACCGTCCCCCACCGCCTGTGTTCCTCCGCCACCCCCACCCCCCACCCGCGTTGAGTTTTCTTCATTCGGCGAGGCCCCACAACCACCCGAGCCCCTTGGATCGCACCGGCGAACTCCGACGAGCTCTGAAAAATCAACTGACCCAATTTTGAAATTTAGTCTACTATGATTTAACTAATTTGGAATATAAAAGGGGAAACCATAAGCATTGGGAGTATGGTGTTGAGCGTGCCATGGCGGATCTGAAGGTGTAAACCGGACAAAGGCAACTTCGCAACCAAGACAAGAAATCAGAGTAAAGAAGTGGCAATCTATTTTCTTGCTGCGATAAATAAGTTGAGCAGATATGAAAGATTACCGCCTCTGGTGCGGCGCCGTGTACGCATCTGGTGAGAATTTGACGATGCTGTGGTAGCGATGGCTGTCGGCAGCGTGGAAGCAGATCTAGGAGGGTAGACGGTGGCGGTAGGGCGCGGTGGATGAGACGGTCGTAGGAGCAGCGCCGGCAAGGTGGACGACGACGGGGATGAAGCGAGAGGATGGGATGCAAGGATCTCGGTCCGAAGGCATGGATGAGAGAGGTCGATCTCTTGTAATGGACAGCGGCGTCGGGGTATCAGCTTTGGCATGGTGGAGGAGGACGATGGTGGATGGGGTGGCGGACGGCGGCGAACGGAGGAGGGTGGGGTGGAGAGGGTGTTTTGGCGCCCATGGAGTATGAATGGGGAAAAGGGAGGTAGAGAGGAAGGGGGGAACCATGTATTCAGGGCGCGCTTGTCTCAGATGTGAGGAAATTTACAAACTTTGCCCCCGTTTCAAATTTCTACTACATCACAACAACATTAGTTGGTTGGGGATAGGACGGTAATCTCGCATACACCGAATATTTGCCGACGAGAGATTGTTTTTGGCGCCCACCGTGTATGAATATGAATCGGGGAGGGAGTCGATTTCGGCCGAGGGCACACTGTGTTTTGGCGCCCACCATGTATGAATCTGGGTGAGAGGCGGTTACGTCACGTTTGGGTGAAATTACAAACCTACCCCTATTGAAACCTATAGAAATCCAGTAGATAGGCTTTGCGCGGCAGGGATAGGCAGTCGTGATTTCCATCTCACATATTTTGGTTTCGGGCGGTTACTGCGACTTTCCCCGCTTCGTTCAAATTTTGCACAGTGCACGTTTACCGTGCCAACTCAATTCGAATCCCGTTTGTATTCTACTATTTTTTCGGGCGGGATCCATTTTCAATTGGAATTACATTCTATATACATCATTTTTTTACATATACTTTCAAAAGCACAACAAAGAATTCTGATCCTTTATATGTATAATATGATTTACAAATACAACGATCTTGAAATATTAAGGTTGAATTCAAAAAAATTTAACCAAATTATGTTCTACTAAAATGTATGGATCAGTAATATCTACATATTAAATAACATAGATGTGCGTGAATTTATATGAGTATGCATGTTTGATAGATCAATTTTGGTTCGAGTATGGATTACGTGTATCATCATCTCGAATTCAAATATTTGAATCCCTTTTTTGTTCACTCCTTTCACGCCCATCTCTCTCGCATGCATGCTCCTTCAGGTAGCCATCACTCTCTTTTCTCCAGCTCACCCGCACGCTCACTTCATGTTTCTCCTATCCTCGCAAACATGGTCTCTCGACGTCTCCCTTGAGAAGTGTCACACTCTCCCTATCATTATAGATTACACGGTTTTCATTATCTCTCACGTCTCTACTGTTCTCTAGTATCACTCAGTACCTAAGCTTTCTTTTTCACCGCCACACATACAGTCTCCACTCGTCTTTCACTTTGTCTTTCTCTCTATGGGATTCTCTCACACACCCTATATGTCTCTACATATGACTCATACCACTAAAATTACTCTCTCTCTCTCCTAAAGACACAACATTTGTTGCGGTCTCCTTTTCGTCTCCATCCCAGAATGACACCGATCAGACAACCCTGACTACCATCTCCTCTCTCTCTCTCTCACAGACACACACACACAACTCCTGCTTCCACTCCCCTTCCCGACTACCGTCTCTCTCTCTCTCACACAAAACTCTCGCTTTCGCACCCTGACTCGTATTTCTCTCACAAACATTTATGGACTAACTAGCCTCTAGATAGGTTTATACACCCGCACACTCATGCTTCCACCATCGCATACATGTCTCTCTCCCGCTCCTTGTATCTATGTAGCTTTTTCTTCCCTTCTTGAGACACGCCCTCTCGATCGTGCACACACACACACACTATCGCCTCATTTTAAGCTGATACCTATCACACACACACTACTTGTGTCTTTGTCACACATGCACTCCGTCCTCCTCCACTCTCCCTCTCTCTCACACACACATGGGCTTTTTGCAACAACTAGCAAGATGCCCATGTGTTGCACGGAACATCAAGATGCATTTGTATGAGTAGTTTATCTTGTGGGGAAAAAGGATGAACGAGGGAATACCTTATCTGCAAATGTGGAGAGGGGTGTGGGTATCTTTTTGCAAAATTGCCATAGTTTCCTTCCTATCCGTCAGATATAGACCGGACGGCCTATATTTTAGGATGGCAAGCACATGATCATCACCAACAATGCTTTTTATAAGATTAGGGATAAAAATAGAGTTGGTGATGATGGTGGGCCTGCCATCCTACAATGTAGGTCGTCCGATTCATATCTGACGGATAGGAAGGAACATATGGCAATTTACCCACACTCTTCACCACATTTGCAGATAAGGCCTTCCCTCGTTCATCCTTTTCTCCCACAAGATTTTGATGTTCCGTGCAACGCACGGGCATCTTGCTAGTAAGAGTAGAAATGAGACATATACCACTTCTCGAATCTTGAAACCAACAACATATCTCCCTTATCTCATCAAAACCGCCAAAGGAATATATTTTGAGTGAAACATAACATATTTTTAGTGATATACGTATTTCAAAACTAGAGTTTTTTTTCCATCAAATCGGTGAATATGTATTAATCTACGTTGATCGTGTGGCAACACATTGGCACATTGCTAGTAGTTATTATAATTTTTTGGACACCAGATAAACGGTGGAGTACATATACGAAGAGAAGAGGCGCACGCACGCAGTTGGCCACTCGCTGTCTCGCACACATGAGTGTTACGTAAAGGCGACATTAACAAATAAACCCTAAAACCCTAGGTGCATGATTGCTGCATTCGCGGGTACCGGGTACGTGGTGGAGCACCTTTGTAGGAGTTGATGGTCGGGACCACAGGTGAACGACTTGGAGCGCGGTGGCTCGCCAGTTGCCACAGATCGAGTAGCCACATTTAAAATATCATTTTTAGCGGGGTTAAGAGTTCCGATTTTAAATGGCATGTTATAAGTAGTAAGTAGTTTTTAGAATGATTGGTATGGAGCAAAAATGGAATTCATAGTACTACGTACCTCCTTGGCGTATGGGTATGGGTTTATGTTACGAGATGTTGAACCTGGTAGTTCTAGGGCAAATACTATGGTTTAGATTTAGATGCTGGTTTTTAGTAATCGGAAGGGGAAACCCTTATTTGATTAAAAAAAACTACTACCTCCATTCTGGTTTACTAGTCCCCATCGTACTTTGCATCAAAGTTTGTCCATGAATTTTACTTGTAAAATGTGAATGGAAAACGAGATTTTGTTATACCCAAACAAAAAAGGACTGGAGGGAGTGATTGCTCTGACACGGGCGGGACCTCTCATAGCACAGGCATTGAACCGGCGCGCCGGCCAAGAGGTCTGCACTCGCTGCAGGCCCGGCTGAGCATGCCTCCTCGCCGCGTGCAACTAGCTTAAGACTGCCCCGCCTGCCTTCATTGAATCCGCGCGTGTGCCGGCAACACGTCCTTCCGTGAGCCGGCAGGCATTTTAGAACACAAAAAATGACTAAAATATAATTAATTTACGCATGGTCTTGACTTGTTGTGCTCGCACTGGTAGCAGGAACTAGTAGAGGTATTTCTTTATTTATAACTCTCCTCTTTTTTTTTGGCTTTGAAGTGAATCATGGTTGTGGACATTATGTATGAATGTGCAGATATCTGTGAACATGAGTTTGATGTGGAAGTTGAACTTGGAATGTCGGGCTTGCGTGTGAACTATACCATGTCCAATGCTTCGTCTGTTCTTGTTTGGAAAGTAATTGCTGTTATTACATGACCCAAAAAAAACATTTTGTTCCACATAAGTAGATGCACAGACATCACAATAGGCATGCTGACTGGATAAACATTTGAACCTAGCTATTATGAAGGAAATTTTGTATTGACAACAGTTTTAGATAGCAGGAGACGCCTAGCCTGCTCTGCCTCTGCTAGCTTCTGGCTTCTTCCATCTCTTCTTTGGCTTGGGTGAAGAGAGCATCCGATTGCTCTTTTCGCTTCTTCAGGAACTCAACTACATTCTCAAGGGCTGCTGCACGCTTTCTTTCAGCCTTTACTAATGCCACGAGGACTCGAACAGCTGACGACTCCACCTGGCTTGTGTGTAATCTAGCATCATCTGGGAATTTGCACCTTGTGTGTAATCCAGCATCATTAGGGAACTAGCACCTTGTGTGTAATCCAGCCTCATTTTGGAAACATGATCTCGAGGTTGACCATACTTCTCTCCTCACAGGAACTGCATCGTGACATGAAGTTACTTCTTTTTTAGATCAATACTCAGAGAAACCTAGATCCATTTAGTAGAAGTCGGATAAACAGAACTCGGAGAAGTGAATTCAAAAGGAAAAGAAATATAAAAATAGACTACACGGTGAGAACACCCACTTCCTACATCAAGTTAAAAGCAAAAGCATTAGCACGATTAAGACTCTTCTTATTACACATCGAAGAACACCACGCTTAAGAGAAACAGAAACTACAACATATACACATCGAAGAACATGAGGCTAAGTGAAAGTAATTTAAAGGGTGTTACTTACCAAAGCTCGTTTTACAGGTTCGGTGCAGCTCCTCTTTAACTTGCCACGCTCCTTGAAGATGTCCTGAATATCCCGTGTTTGGTCTTCATTGCTCCTTTGCATGTTCACACTCGTGGTTTTAAAATATCAACATGGCAATAAAAATACTACTACTAATACTCGCGCTTCTTGTGGGCAACATTAAAGCACTTGTCTGCCATGTTAGAGCATCTCCAACAGAATCGCAACGCACGGTGCTTTAAAAAAGCGTTTACAGTGCCGAGACCGAGAAGTAGATACTAGAGAGTAGAGGATAGTTCTCAGCACAGATAGATAAAAAAAGATAATTCAACTACTCCTCGTCGTCCGACTGCTCCTCGGTGATGTCCTCCTCCAATGTTTGACTATAGGCGTGAAGATACCGATCATCGTCGGATTCCCAGGGCGACGCTGCTCCTAGCCTCATGTTGAATTGAGCGTCCTCTTTTCGCCTACGCTTGTCCTCGCGATAGGAGGCTCTCTCCGCCCTCCTCTTATCCCTCTCCCCCCTCCTTTGCGCGTAGAACTCTCGCTCGTTGATAATGTCATGTGGGAAGTGTTGGCACCACAGTGCAATGGCTTCCTCGTCCATCTCGGCGATGCCGAGACGGTGCTCCCGCCTCCGGTTGTCACGACGATCCTCGTCGGTGCTAAGCCGCGGCAGAGGCGCGAGCTCCTGCGCCCGCTCCCGTGTCGGCACATTGGGGAAGTTCAATGTTCTATGAGGCGATCGGAGGCGCCACGCCGCCGCGTCGTATGCGCGGGCGACCTCAGTGGCAGTGTCTAAATTGCCGAGGCCGAGGCGCATCCCGCGGAATCGTATCTCCACGGAGAAGCTGCCGGAGGGGCACGCGCGGACGCTGCGGTATCCCCAAGTTTCCCAGTGATGCGGCGGCATGGTGGCGTGGTGGCGGAGAGGCGAAAAGGAGAGGGGAGAGAGCGGTGGCAAGGCACAGAGCGGTGGGAGGGCGTTGGATTTTATAAAGCGCGCCGGACGCCGCGCGCCAAAACTAGCGCACGCCCGGCCGCTTTTTCCCCCGCGCGCGCGATCCTTTCCCGACGTCTCTGCTATCTCTACTCTCTTCCCTACGGTTATATTTATTTTATATTTAATATTTAATATTTTCTCTACTTCCTTTAATGTCTACTTTTTTTTCTCTATACTTTTTTTCTTGCAATATAGGCCGTCCGATTTATATCTGATAGATAGGAAGGAAACAAATGGGAATTTTGCAAAAAGATACCCATACCCCTCTCCAGATTTGCAAATAAGGCCTTCCCTCGTTCATCCTTTTCTCCCACAAGATAAACTACTCATACAAATACATCTTGATGCGTGCAACGCATGGGCATCTTGCTAGTTCTAAAACCTTTCCATCATTTGCCACACTGCTGGTTGCAGATGAAAAACCTACCCAAGCACAGCGCGATATAGGAGTGACGTACAATTACAAGCTGATATTCTGTTGGACAATGGAGGCTATAACCAATTACTTTTACGGGAACAATAGCACCCAGGAAAATTGAAGGGTAGGTATGAACAAAATTGGAACTGCACATGTACTGCTAAGTGATTCAATCCAGACATTACCAATCGAGGAGGAGAACGATGGTCGCGGCGGCCTCTGTTTGTCATGGTCAGCAACAGGAGTCAGTTCATTGTCCACGACGGTGGTACTTCTGTGCTTGGCGTTGGCTTCCAGGAAGCAGATCCGAGACCGTGGAGGATGATGCCGGGGAAGAGGCTCCGTCTACGACGACGACGGTGGACCGGCTCCAGTGCGGCGTACGAGGTCGTCGATGAGGCAGATGCGCTGTGGTGGACGAGTGCGCTGATGTAAAGGGGGGAGCATGAAGGCTGTGGTGCCATGGAGAAGTCTATTTTGCGGTGGGGATAGAAAATGGGGAGTATTCAGGTGTACTACTCTGGGTGCCGGGGTGGGGCTGGCTGGGTAGGGTGAACCTGAAATTACGAAAACAGCCCCTACCAAGCGTCGTCCGTAGGACTGTTGTGAAGGCTATGATGGTAACTTCCCACTGCTCAAATCAGGGTCGCGGGAGATTTTCCCACCGACCTCAAAATTTTGTGACACTGGACTCCCCGTGTGGCATGTTGAGTGATTCGGCTAAGCAACTAGCGAGTAGTAATAGTAAACTCTGCATATTAGCTTTGACTGAAGTCAAACTTCCTAAAGTTTGACCAAGTTTATATAAAAATATAAACATTTACCATAACACAGATGTATGATGTGGAAGTACATTCAATAATGAGTCTAATGGTATTTATTGTTATTGTATATGTTAATATTTTTTGTTATAAGCTTTCTGAGAGTTTACAAAACTGGACTTTGACCAATGCTAATATGCGGACTTAAATAAAAACGGAGGGAGTACACATTTGTTTTCTTAGTTTGTAGTGAACTAATCATTTGTTGAAATTGTGAAATAAATATATTAGGCTATTGACTTCGAATGTAATGGTCTATACAATTCAATAGTTACAATCATTGTCGAATCCCAAGATGTATACAAGGTCTATAGTACTTCACAACATGTCAAACTCACATAATCCCAGTCAAATGAGAATCTAAATGCATTTCATAGTTAATACTTTGTAGGATGCAACAAAAACAACCAAAACTCTACATCAGCCATTATAGAAGCAACATTTTGGCATATCCCATTGTGTGAATGAAACGTGCAGAGAGAGCTTTTGAAGATGGAGCAGATAGGGCGGGAAATATTGTATGTATGTGGACGAGAGAGTAGGAGACAAACCTAACGAGACAGATAGACAGAGAGAGAGAGAGAGAAAGAGAAAGAGAGAGGAAGAAGTTAGGTCTGTGAGAAAGATGGAGACATGTAATATACGTGATTCTGTATACGTGGAAGGAGAAGAGACAACATGTTTGATGAGTGAGCTGGAAAAAGATGGACGAGAGGGGAAGGATCTCATGGGTTGAGGGATTGAAAATTTTGTGCGGGGGAGAGAGGGATTGGTAATTTTGTGCAAGAGAGAGAGGGTGGGGGGAGGAGTCAGTTAGCCGTCGTCACATCACCCTGCTTCCAAATGACCCTGCATTCTCTTGCGTGGTGTGGTCGCCGTCTTCGATCTGCTCGATGCCCTCTTTAAAGATTGAGGTGTTGTGCATGTTGGGGTACAAAGAAGCACAATCGAGAGTGGTCGCCGTATAACCTTGGATGGGGATGAATTGTGTGCTCGGGGGAGTGTGTGTGTGTGTTGTGCTGCGTGTGTGTGTGTGTGTGTGTGTGTGTCAGATATTGAGCGAAAACAAACCTAAGGAGAGAAATGGGTATTCACGAAGAGATTGTGCGGGCCTTGAGGTGGGCAGGGGCCGAGTGAGGGTGTCAAAATGTGCGCGTTGATGCATATGTTGCATGCGATCGTGCGAGGGACGGACGATCGAGAGAGATGGTTGTTGTGTTACGAATGCTCCTCTCTCTCTCTCACACACACACACACAAGTAAATTAGAAGACCGTTCTCTCATGTATACACAACGTATCGGCATCTGTCTATGTCTCACTCATGCATGATCATTTGCACATTCACACCTCTCTATGTCTGTATCACACGCACACCGTCTCCACATTGCCCTTCCGCCACAACACACATATGGACACATAGACACGTTCTCTCTCAGTCACACACACAAAATAAGTATTAAAAAAACTAGGGCACACCTAAAACGTCCAAATCCAAATAAACACAAACTTGAGCTAAATTCAAATATATGGAAATATTGCAGTGTCAAGAACTTTCCCAGGAAAAAAAGTTGAGTAATATTCGAGGATTGTTTTCACACACACAAAAAGGTTCGGTGGATGTCCTTCGAGCGCGACACGGTGACGCACCGTTCGATCGACCGAGCGGCCATGGTTCACGCACTTGCACATGATTCCGTATCGTGGCTGTGGTACTAACTTCAAAAAAAAAGCGCTGCCTAAGTCTAATGTTTACGTGTACTAGTACGGTTTTCTTTTAAGTTTGACCAACCTCATATAAAACTAAAGTAAGCTCCCATACGTGCACTCATCAATATGCCGCCGCCGCCGTTGCGCACCGGCGCCCGCCTGCTCCGGCCAACAATTTCTCGCCCATCACCGCCGTGTCGCCGCCATCCCTGTGCCATGAAGCCGAAGGCTCGCCTGCTCACGTCGCCTGCAGTTCCTCCTTGCTATGTCGCCGCGCTACCAAGCACGCGAGTAGCTGGTGGAGCCGCGTCTATGAACGCAGCGTACGAAGAGGAGGACCAGCGTGTGCTCCAGCACGCCAGCGAGGAGGAACTAGCGTGTCATTGTCGTCTCCGCCCGTGCGGAGGAGGCGTGCATGGTGGCTATCGCGGCGGAAGCCGGTCGCGCGCGCGTCGAGCTCGTAAACCAGGTGCGGACGCGGAATCTACCTTCGAGACCTTGAATGCCACGTGGATCCTGCAATCTGAAGGAGCAATTTGGGTCAGTCGACTCATGTGAGCCGTTTGATGCAACATGGATGGCTAGAAGGGCTTCTTCCACCTCTTCTACCGTCTTCTTCCTTCGCTCCGTTGAACTTCTTTCACAAATCGACTGACCCAAATTATACTACTAGTATGAACATATTAAGTACAGTAGGAACACGAAGGTATGAGCAGTAGTACCAACTGCAAGAAGAACAGTAGTAAGACATAGTACTAGTACTACTCTACGTACTAAACAGTTCAAATAACGAGAAAGAACATAAACATAGTTCTGCTGGGGCCTCAGCACAACACACCCTTGAAAATAAACTAAGCAACTAGTCAGCTTGACACTCCAGTAGAACCAGCATGAGCGACGGCACTACCACCTACCCGGAGTCCGAGTCCACGTCCTCGACTTCGTCCTCGTCCCTCTTCCTCTTCCTCTTCGCCGACGCTTCTTTGCTTGAACCGGACACTGGGCTCTGCTTCTTCATCCAACCCATGTAGATATTTAAACAAAGGTAGGCATCCATTGCTGCGTACAGGATGTGATCTTCATCTAATGTCTTCGACTTCCATGCATGATGAAACTCGTGATGAGGTTTCTTCAGTTTAGTGTACGAAGGATCAATCATGGCTGCTGCTAGGGTCAGCATTGAAGGTTGAGAGGAGGACACCAGGATTGCCTTCTGGAGATTGAAGGGCTGGCCTACAACGATACCTATCCGACGCAGGACATCCCTATCGTTCTTAAAGCCTACAGTAATGAATTTCACTCTTTTGTCCTTGAGGAAGTTCTTAAAATCCTGGCACTCAATGTAGGCATGTCATATGTGGTAGACCAAGCAAACGTTATGTACGCAAACCTGGTTCACGGTAGGCTTCTTCCTCTCTTCGTCCTTTAGATCCTTCTCTCATCCCAGGACTGTGGTGTACTCAACATCTAGCCCAGCGACCCACTCATCCGTTGAACTGTTGAACATGCGTAGGAAGCGAGCAAGCCATGCTTTCACCGTCGCGGATCCACGTGTGTAGATGACAATGAACTGATCGCCGGTGATGGCTCTAACCTGGTACTCAGCGGCGACCATGGAGATTTGGGAGGCCATGGATTTTGGAGGAGGGTTAGGAGAAGTTGAATTGTTGTAGCCCGCAAAAACTGGGAGCAAACTAATGTGAAAGGACGGGACGACTGGGAGCGTTGTGAGGTAGAAGACGAGGACGAGTAGGGCGTGCGAACGGCGTGGGGTTGCTGGCTTGCCCGATGGATAAACGGCTGCAAGCCCCCAAAGAGTTCTCGAGAACTATGCAGGACCCACTAGATGTCATGTCTACTAGACCCATATCATATGCCTGACGGTATAGCTTCTGCCTGTTCGCATGCCATGCCGGCACATGGATGTAACTTCACTTAATTCCATCAACCGTCGCGCCTCCTACGACCTTCGCCTCCCTCGCGCGGTCGCGCCCTTTGAGACTTTGACCGGCTATAAATGAGCATTTTTTTTGCCTACTCCGCATGCATGATACTCCCTCTGGTCCTTTTTACTCCAGTCAACCGTTTGCAAAGTGTTTGACCAAATATATACTTTTTTTAACACCAACTTATATTAATTAACTAGACACACCAGTACACTCATTCGATACAATATTCACCACACAGGGCGGTACGTTATTTACAAGAATACCATCTAATCTATTGTCAAAGCTATACTTAGCGATTAAGTGTGCCACCTTATTGGCCGAACGGCTAATCTTTGACAATTGAAGATTGTTGATCCACTTCGAGATGCTCAACGCTTTCATCTTTAGGTCACGCATAGCAGACCTGTCATAGTCCCCCGACGCAAGAGACGCTACCACAAAAGCGCAATCAGTCTCTAAAACTACAAGATTATGAAGAGAAATACCTATGTAGAGATTGGCAATGCAAGCCCTAAGCTCCGCTTCCTCCACGCTTTGACAGGCATCAATGAAATCCCACGACCAAATTTATACTAAAAATATCAATATCTACAATACTGATTATAATGAGTATAAGAACTACGTTTTATAATGAGTGTAAAAATATTGATTTGACATTGTGAATGTTGATACTCCCTCCGTCTAGGTGAGTAAGTCATATTAGGCTGTGCACCGTGACCAAGGAGGAGGGGAAAACGAGAGACATTAATGTTTATTTGCTAATTAAAAAGTATTGCATGCAATGAACTAACCCTGCATGTCATGTTTGATAGCCTCAGGTCATTAAAAGCATGCACACCCTCATCTCTTATTGGTTGATATGTCAAGAAACAAGAACCGAGGTAGAAGTTAATGCACCGCGCCTACGTGTTTTGGGATTATTTGGCTTTCGTAAGATGACTTACACACCTATCTATTAGAGTACCACTACCTCCCTTCTAGTTTAAAGGGCTCGACTCAAAAATTTCACCTACTCTTAGCAAGATCGTAGAGGCGGTTGAATAGTTTTTGAAGTCTGCAAAAGTACTCAACTAATGTTGTCGTTCTTCACAAAAAAATGTGTTTACCAATGCATGCATGAACACTAGTTACTCTAACCCCCCTCTCTTCTTTAATTCTTTGCCACATCAGCATGTTTGCTATTCCCGTGTGCATGGTACCAGCCAAGATACCACCATGATGGCCAGCCTTAATCATCGCATGCAATAATTTAGTGCACCTTGAAATATGAACATGTGTGGGGCGTGTATGTTTTTAATGACCTGAGACTATACCTAGCCCGGCATGCAAGATGACTTATTATGCACCGTTCCCCATACCTGCAGGAAGCCTGTTCGTCTCCAAATCTTTTCCTCTCCATGTGTGGAAACAATATGCCCGCCAAACTCTCCTTCTCCCTCCGGCGGTCCCACCATTCCACCCCGTGTGAAAAAATCTGCATGCATGACTCTCCTCCCCCACGCTCGTCCAATCCGTTGTGACCAGCAATATTTCCACCCCTTCGTTCCCCCGTAATTTACTCCAACAAATATGCCCACGTAGCTTTTACTTAACTTTAGGTGCATTGGGTCACTGACATACGGGCCTAGCAGTGTACTGGCCCACATGTCAGTGACGTAACTGGACCTGCAGTTAAGTCAGTGCAGCTCAGTCCATATCTTACGTAGGTGTGACATTGCTTGCTATAAATACTGCGCCTCCCATGACATCGCTATCTCCTCCCCCTCACGTTCACGTTCATCGCTATCTCCTCCCCCTCCATCTCACGTCGACCACCATGGCATCGCCCCTCCCAAGCCCTAGGAGCCCCTCGCTGCACCGCGCGGACGGTCACGCATCATCGTTCCGTTCCTTGCCGCCACTAGTCGAGGAGGACGCATCGGTGTTCCGCTCCTCGCCACTACGCGACGCATCACCGTTCCGTTCCTCGCCGCCACTAGTCGAGGAGGATGCGTCGGCGTTCCGCTCCTCGCCGTGACGCGATGCGTCGCTGTTCCGTTCCTCGCCGCCACTAGTCGAGGAGGACGCGTCGGCGTTCCGCTCCTCGCCGCGACGCGTCGAGGTGGACGCGTCGGCATTCCCAATCTCGCCAGCACGCGCGTCGGAGGACGCGTCGGCTCCCCGCTACGAGGAGAACGCCACGCCGCCCGTCGAGCCCCCCAGCCTTGAGGAGCTTTGGAAAGAAATGGATGTCGCCTTGCGGGAGGCTTTGCCTCCAGCAGAGCGCGCCAAAATAGAGGCGGAGAAGAAGGCCGAGGAAGAGAAGCACACCGTGCAACAAGCTTTCTGGGAGATCTATGTCACGTCCGAGAGAGTTAAGCAATTGGTTCTTTGGCAGAAGGCTCGTGCGAGGGCCGTGAGAGTGGCGGAGGATGCCCGTGCCGATGCCCTGAGTGCAGTCGGGCCCAAGCGCCTCATCTACGCTTGGCGGTACGTGGACTGGGTGCACACTTCCAGCCAGGAGGAGTACTTGTTGGCGCCGGATCACCACACCAGTGAGATCGCGCTCGCCCGCCGGCAAGCCACCAATCAGCACCTCGTGAGTTGCGAGGCTAAGGAAGAGGCGTTGTGTCAGTGTGCTGGGAAACGGCCGCGCACCAGGGCACTCGTGGCACGCTGCAAGCGCTCCTGCGAGCGCCGTGGCTTTTAGGAGGAGTATCATTTTTGTTTCGTAAGGCGATCTCATTAGTTTTGGGATGCAAATGATAAATCCCGAACGTTCAGGAATTTTTAGCGTCCTTAATTAAGTATGTAAAAGGAAAAGTTTGGAAACATTGTGTATTATTACTCATTTTGCAAGTACGTGCATATAGTCCAAACCTTACTATATACTATCGGACTACATGTCTCTCTCGATATATGCTTGCAGACTGTGCTACTCCCTTCGTCCAGGTCAATAAGTCATCTTTGGTTGTGCACGGTGACCAAGAAGGAGGGTAGACTTGTACACCTAGACGGAGGGAGTACTACTATTACTTATGTATGTGCAAATGCACGTTTTAACATTACGATGCAGTTTTTGTAAAAGAAGAAAAACAGCACTAGTCAAGCTTGTGAAACGATTCAGTGCAAAACAAATGCAAAAATGCTCATTTGATTGTTTACTTTTAGCTTCCTTCTCTGTGGTTATTTCTCTGTCGTACTTTGTATGGAGTATCTCACTGGTTGGAAAGGCATGCAAATTCCCAAACCGCTTCCTACACCCTCTATCGAATTTTTTGCCTAACAAGTTGTGTCGTGCAATTGGAATTCCAACTTGAGTACTACTAGTAGGAGTACCAGGGGCCAGTTCTTTTAGGCTTCTAGATTAGTAATCCCATAACTACTACCTCCGTCCTGGTTTATTGGTCCCCATTGTAATCTGTGTCAAATTTTGATCATAAATTTAACTAATGAAATGTTAGTGCATGTCACATGCACTACTCCATCCGTCTAGGTGAGTAAGTCATCTTAGGCTGTGCACCGTGACCAAGGAGGAGGAGAAAACGAGAAACATTAATGTTTATTTGCTAACTAATAGTATTGCATGCAATGAACTAACCACTCCATGTCGTGTTTGATATATCAAGTCATTAAAAGCATGCACACTCTTTATCTCTTATTGGTTGATATGTCAAGAAACAAGAAACGAGGTAGAAGTTAATGCACCACGCCTAAGTGTTTTGGGATTATTTGGTTTTCATAAGATGACTTACACACCTAGATGCACTGCGCCTAAGTGTTTTGAGTATCATTTTATCAGTTAAATCTTTGGTCAAAATTTAGCACAAATTACAATGGTGAGGAATAAACCAGGATGGAGTAGTAGTTTAGAAGCCCAAATAAATGAGTGAGGCGCCTTATTGTTACTCTCCATTGTGACTAGTCTTGTGGGAAAAGCTGGGGAAGCCGCCAAAAGAACTGGCCCTAGGAGTAGTAGCTAGGGATCGAGTGTGGGAGATGAACCGGAGAAAGTAAATGCAGAGAGATGAAATGCAAAAAAGACGGAGGGATGTGATGGTTGCTTGTCCATTTATTTTAAAAGGCCATTTATTACTGGGAGTGGTTGGGTTTTGTGATATGACAGCTTTACTGCCGCGCCACGAGCGGGGTGAGAGGTGAGACTCCCGTGCAGCGCCGCCCTCTACACTTGTACTACATCAGTCGTGGTTTATTAGTCCCCCATTGAATTTGATTGAAGATTTAATTGACAAAATGTTAGTGCATGTTAACAAAAACTATATCGTTCGATTTCTATTTGAACATAGTTTTTATTATAGCTCAATACTTGTGGTCATGGACCGCCAAAAATAGAAGAAGCCCTATGATTTTGAATGATATAATTTTAGGTGACATGCATCAGTATTTATCGTACTATATATAATGTTAGTTCAATTTTTGGTCGTACTAATCTATAGTAGTAAGGTGCCCGTTGTTAGTGTTCTGGGAACGGGGGTACCCAGACTTGCCTGCCTGCGGCCTGCGGCATGGCTCAGGGGTGGCCCAGTACGGCCCGTCTTCATCAACACATGATCAAGACCCTCGCGAGGGGCCAAGCCTCGCGGGGCGGACGATAGGAGGCTTCCTCAGGCACGGCCTCATCAGGCTGGCTCACGAGGAGGCGGAGAGATCAAGGTGGGGTACCTCGCGAGGTGCCCATGACGCAAGCCATGACGACCAAGGCCAGGCGGGCGCCGGCCTGCGCAGAGTCCTTGTTTCCTCTTTGGTGCAAAGGGGGCAAGCACAGGCAAGAGTATCAAGCAAAGGCAACCATTTCAGTGCAACAAGACCAAGACCAGCAGGACGGCAGGATGGAGGTCATCGTGGAGCCCAAGCCGGCGTCATCGTCAGGGTCTTTGGCAGGCGAGGACCAACTTTAGTCAGGATAAGTGTAATAGATGTTCCCCTTCAAAATGGCCAATTGTTGGCGCCCTTCCCGCTCAATATTTGGGAAGAGGCCCAGGGCCTCCGCCTATAAATAGAACTAGCCACCCATAGGGTAGGGGGACCTGGATCCGGATCCCGCATCTGGAGACGGAGGAGACTACAGGCATTTGATACAGAGAGAGAGAGAGAGAGAGGCGACTGAACTCCCCCAGTAGTTCATCGCACCAGCCAAGAACAGACCCTCGCGAGGCTGTTCTTCCCTTGTACTATTCATCATCAGCCGCAGAGGCAATCCACCACACCACACATTGGAGTAGGGTATTACACCACAATGGTGGTCTGAACCAGTATAAATCTCGTGTCATCTGTGTTGTTCTTCGTGTAGTTTAGATCCTTGCGAGGCGACGAGACATGGGTAGGCAGGGGGTGTGATCTCCGTGTGCACCCCAGATTCGAACCTTGAGGGTCTGCCGGAACCCAAAATCCGACATTTGGCACGCTGGGTAGGGGTGCATCGGAATCCGCCTTCCGTTGCCTCGTGTTTCGCCGCCCGTCGCATCCATGTCAGACGCTCGTCGAGCCCGCAACGAGCGCCGGGCCGCTCTCGCCACTCGCCTCGCCCAGACGGCCCCCGTCGGTGGGCGCCCCCACCGTTCCCCGTCGCCTGCCGTCAATGCCGCCACTGGCCCAGCGGGGAACGAGCACATGCATCGTCCCTGCATCCTTCTGTGCGGCGAGAAGGCCGCACCGCCACCCCATCGCTAACCCCAGCCAGTTCCTCGTCCCACGCCCGTCGCGCCCCTGCGGACGCACATGCCGCGCTGCTCCTGGCGCGGGAGCTCCTGCACTACCGTCCCGTCGACGACCTCTACGACGAGTGGCTCGCCCGCATCACCGAGCTCGTCAGTGTCACTGGGGGCTCCCCTACGCCATCCCTCTCGCTGCACCGCGCTCAGCCCTGCGCAGGCGACGAAGCTCCGGGGACGCCTCAGCCGCCTCCCCCTCAAGAAGGTGCCTTGGGACCAAGGTGCGTGGCCCCTGGGCGGAACCCACTCCGTCCGGCGCCAGCACAGCAAGAGAAGAGCTGCCAAGAGATCCCTCGCCCCCAAGAAGCCTCCCGTGTGCTCCCCGCACCGGCCCGGCACGAGCGTGCTCCCACTCCAGTGCATCAAGACCCCGCGCTGCACCTGGTGGCAGCACACAGGGACTTCCAAGATCAATCTCTCTGTCACCCAAGGCCTCCTGCGGCCACCGCAGGTTGCCGCGCCTTCACCGCCGAGCTGCGCAGCATGGCCTGGCCGGGCAAATTCAAGCCAGACCTGCTCCCATGCTATGATGGGACGTCTAACCCTGCAGAGTTCTTCCAGCTCTATGAGCTGGGCATCGAAGCCTCCAACGGGGATGAGAAGGTCATGGCACACTGGTTCCCCACGGCGCTCAAGGACGGCGCCCGCACCTGGCTCCTGAACCTGGCTCCTGGCACGATATCCTCCTGGGATGAGATGCGCACCCGATTCATCGCCAACTTCCAAGGCACCCGCGACCGGCCCCCGGCCATGAGCGACTTGCGCCGCATCAAGCAGCAGCCGGGAAAGACCCTGTAGAAGTTCATCCAGCGCTTCAACAGCGCTCGCCTTAAGATCCCCAAGGTGTCTGAGGAGGCCATCATCTCGGCCTTCTCCGATGGCGTGAAAGATGTCAAGATGAAGGAGGAGCTCGCGATTCATGAGGACATGTGCACCTTCCTGGAGCTGTTCAATCTGGCGACCAAGTGCGCTAGGGCTGAGGAAGGGTGCCTTTCCCTCCTTGAGCTGGCAGCTGCTAACCCAGAAGAGAAGAATCCCAAGGCCAAGGACGTGAAGCGCAAGGGGGCTGTCGTGCTTGCAGTAGAGCCGGACACCAAGCGAGGCAGGGATCAGCCCGAGTCATCCAAGGGAAGCCGGTACTGCGTGTACCACGACCTCCACACCCACAACACCAACGAATGCCAAGAGCTCAGGGTCGTGCGAGACGTGCGTGCCGGCTAACGCCCCGAGCGCAGCGACCGGGGCTATGGCCGAGGAGGAGGAAGAGGTGGAGGACGATGGGAAGACCGTGGGCCTCGCCAAGGGTGGCACGACCGACCTCGTGAGGACTGCTCGCAGGACCAGCCTCGTGAGGGAGGTTGGAGGGACCCACCTCATGAGGGGGTTGGAGGGATCAGCCTCGCGAGGATCGCCCACAAGGCAACGCAGGCCTCCCTCCTCTGCCACCACAGCCGAGGAGGAATGAAGACCATCATCAGGACGAGGGGGCTGGAGGCTTCCAGGAGCCGCGCGCAATCGCTTGCATCTTGGGTGGCGCTCAAGCCCCGACCTCTCAGCGCATCTTCAAGTAGTTTGCTCACGAAGTGAATGCAGTCCTCCCCAAGCTTGAGGCCACGCGCCCTCTCAGGTGGTCAGCATGCGCTATCATGTTCAGCTCAGCGGATCAGCTGAAGTGCGCGGCCACAGCCGAAGTCCTCCCGATGCTTTGTTCACCAATCATCAGCAATGTGCAAGTCACCAGAACCCTCATCGATGGCGGAGCAGGGCTCAATGTCCTATCTGTCGAGACGTTCAACAATCTCCAAGTGCCCTACAATCAGCTGCAGCCGACCAAGCCTTTCTCAGGAGTCACTGATGCTTCCACGGTTCCGATAGGGCAGGTCCGCCTTCCTGTTACCTTCGGGAAGCGTGACAACTACCGCACCGAGCTCATTGACTTCGACGTCGCTCACATCCGCCTGCCGTACAATGCCATCCTCGGGTACCTAGCCCTAGCCAAGTTCATGGTCGTGACCCATCATGGCTACAATGTCCTCAAGATGCCAGGAAGCGGTGGAGTCATCACGGTGCCTTGTGAAGAGAGAGACGTTGTGTGTTCTCTAGAACGTGCTTTCCAAGCCGCATCAATTGAAGACCCAAATCACAGGAGAGGGAGGCTCCCCGAGGCTGCTCCTAAGAAGAAGAAGACATCGCCTGGCCCGACACCTCGGGAGGCAGGCCCCTCAGGGTTCGCGCCTGTCCAGGGGGCACCTCCTTCTATCACATAGGAAGGCGCACCCAGCGCCCTCCTCGAGCAAGGCTCGGGGGCTTTCTCCTGGAGGGCCATCGACTTTGCTAGGATCACGAGGGAGGCGCTCGGGATCCACTTGGAGGCGTGCTTCAAAGCACGTTTCCCTCAGGAAGGAGCAAGGCAAGGAGGGCCAAACCCTCAGGAGTTCGTCAGCGAGATCATTCAGGAGATGCAGGAGTCAAGAATCATGAGTGGCAGCCGCCGCTTACCCACCATAGCTCCCCATCCAATCGAGGATGGCGGGCTGCACGTCTGCATCGACATACCAAGACTCAACCGAGCCGCCTCTCGGGAGCGCCTCTGGCCCTCACGCGTGGGACGCCGTGAAGGTCCACCCCACAGCTATGTTCGCATGCCTTATGGCCTGCCGAACTCGGCTGCCGTGCGTCAGTGCCTCATGAGGAGCATCCTGGAGGCTCAAGCGGTCAGGCGTTCCGCAGTCCTGGAGGAGATGGAGATGGTCCGCGAGGAGCCGCCAGCGCCTCCGGAGCCTCCCGAGGCCCCTGGTCCTGGGGGCTCGTGAAGATCGTCTCCCGCAGCGCACGCCGTCTGCTACTTCAGCATCCCTTCATCTTCAACATTATCAGGTGACATCCTTCGAGTTTCATTTTCAGCTGGGAGCACCCCCCCAGGGCTGCATCATTCCCAGGCCGCGTGGGTCCATCCCTACAGCATGTATCCCTTTGATTCATGTTTTTTAGCTTACTTTATAGGGGGCACCCCTCGGGCTGCATTATCCCCAAGCCTCCCGGGCCAGACCCAGTGGCATGTATCCCTCTTGCGTTTATTCGGGTCGTGCGTTTGACCCATCATGATCGTTATTTGATGCATGTCCACGGCACCCTTTTTCTTCATGTCGGCTGCTTGCACGTTAAAAGGGGGGTACCTGAGCATCACGACTCATAGGCTCCTACTGGCTCTCCAGCCCTCACCCTCTGGCCTTGTCCACGGCATCGCGACCTGGCATACCAGCGACGGCTGAGCCCGCTCGAGGGCCGGGACCCGAGGACGTAGAGCGCCGACATCTAACCAAATTTGCAGGAACACATTACAAGTAAAGGCCCAGAGCCAGGCGCAACCCGCCTTGAGGTAGGGCCCCATGAGTCCCGCGCTGGCTCACGGGTGCCCAGATACACCTCGTCAGGCCCTACCGTGCCAGCCACGTGTGAGGGCGGGGCTGTACATGCCCCGGGGGCTCCTCCCGGAGGGGAGCCCCCTCCCACGCACCAGTGGAAGCACCATGCTCCGTGCTGGCTGACGACACTGCCGAGGAGCGGATATGCCCGTACACATACGGAAGCGCTATGCTCCGCGCTGGTGATAAAAAATTGAGGGTGGCCCCCGGCCGCATCAACCTCAAGGAGCCCAGAGCTCAATGTCCGGCCTCATCGTAATGCCTCCCCTCGGGAGTGTCGCGCGAGGGGGCTGGGCACGGGGGCTACACCTGGGTCAAGCCCAAGTGCACGCCACCTAGCCAGGCCCCTCGGGCCTGGTTCGTCGCACGCCTCTCCCCGAGCGGAGCCAAGGTACGAAGGCCGTTTGAACGTCAAGGGGGACTCCTGAGCATTGCAACTCAGGAGCCTAACTGGTCACGTAGCCCCTCACCCCTTAGTTCCGAAAGGCTAATGGCGGTTGAGGTATGCGCGGGGCGGGCTCTGCCGACGTAGAACGGTAAATTCACCCATACATCTCACCTCCCTACTTGTTGTTCGTGTGTCAAGGGGGACTCCTGAGCATCGCGACTCAGGAGCCTAACTTGGCACGTAGCCCCTCACTCCTTGGTCCCGTCCTGGTTTTCGGTCGGGGCTAATGATGGCTGAGGTATGCGCGGGGCCGGGCTCTACCGATGTAGAACACAACCAAGTAGGAAGGAAAAATGCAAATCTCAAGGAATTCAAAAGTAAATATTACAGTCCATAGAGTGCTTTGACAACGCCAAACACAAGTTTAAATGCCTCCACGAGGCAGGATGCATGTTGCAGGAACTAAAAGCAGGAAGGGAGCCGCGAAGGAGTCACTTTCTGGCGGTGCCATCGCCGGTGACGGAGCTGCGCTGGGCGACTTTGCCTCGTGGAGCCTCGGGATCGGCAGCGCCTCGCTTTGGCTTGGTGCTGAAAGCCCGGAACTTCAGCAGGAGAGCCTCCACTCGACCCTTCACGGCCTCAGCAGTGACGGCGGCAAGCTCGCTGCTCACAGGCTCCAGCAGGCTGTCAAGGTCAATGCCGGGGTTGCGGAGGTAGACACGGGTGAAGACGCGCGTCAACGCTGCAGAAGAAAGGACACGCGCCTCAGCCTCAGCCGTGGGGCCAAGGCCGAGGGCGACATCTTCAAGGGTGCGGACCAGGAAGGGAAGCAGCTTGGCGGGGCCATCCTTGGCGCCGGCCAGCGGGCTCTCCAGGCTGCTGTCATAAAGCGACTTCAGCAAGGTGCGAGCCTTCACCTCCAGCTTCGCGAAGGCCACACGGTTCTCGGCCAGGACCCGCGCCTTGCCGTCCAGCTCGATCCTCTTCGCCTCCAACGCCTGCTCCAGCGCACCCAAGCGGCCATGGCGTTTATCAAGTTTGGCATCCCAGTCCTTGGCGGCAGCCTCGCGAGCCTTCATATCTTCCTCCTTCTCCTGGCGGTCACGTGCCTCCTTGGTGAGCTGCTCGCGCAGGCCTTGCACCTCGCTCTCCATCACCTCGCAGCGACCCTGGACATTCGCAACCTCACCCAAGGTAGCGGCGCGAGCGGCCTTGGCCTCAAGGAGGGCCTGCTTCTCCTCGTCGCAAGCCGTCGCAGCCTGAGTCAGCGCCGCTCGGACTAAAGCGTCAGAGCGGACCCAGCCGGAGGCCAGCTCCAGGCGCCCGGCCACCAAGCAAGGGTCTGCGCCCTGAAGGTCTCCTTGCAGCCGGTCCAGCTCAGCAGCAACACGATCCAGAATTGTAGAAGGAGTCGGAGAAATGGCAGTTGGCGGAGTAGGAGGAGAAGATGGTAGCGTGATCACATCACCATGAGTTGGGACCTTCTACGCCCCGATGACTGCGGCAGTGGCGTCAGGAAGGGACACCTCGGGAGTCGCTTGGGCCACGGGGGCTGAGCTCGCCCCAGCTCGCCCTGCCAGGCCTCGCGAGGATGACCGGGAAGGTGAGGCCCGGGTCTTACCACCCTCTTCTCCCGCGGGTGAAAGTGCTGCCCCGGACGAAGCCTCAGGAGACCCCTTCAGCTTTTTTGCCGCAGGCACCGGCCTAGCCAGGGAATATGGACGTCAAGCCTCAACAACGAAACAAGAAGCAAAACGAGAATCAAGCACTTACTGGTTATTGCTCGCGGGCTCAAGCAACCTCCGGCCGAACTTGAAGCCCGAGAGCCGGCTGCTGGGATCTACCTCAAGAGGCTCGGGAGCAGGAGGCGCATCTGCAGATCGCCTCGGAGCCGGAGCAGACCCACGGGGAACCAGCCCCATCCTGTCCTTCTTCGAGATCGGGGGCGAGCTTTCACCGCCTCGCTCGTCACCATCCTCGTCGTCATCCGGCATGTGGCGAAGAACGCGGGAGCTACACCGAGAGAGGGGCGCTCTTGACTCCCCGTTGGTCACTTCGGAATCGGGCTCCTCTTCTTGCTATTCTTCCTCCTCCTCTCCGCCGGAGTCGCCGGAGGATACATTCACCAGGGCCGCCGGGTCCTCAGGAGCCTCCGCGAGCACAGACCCGTCCCCGTTGAAAGCGGGCATGGAGTTCACCACCTGCTCCCAATCACCCCAAAGGAACAGGGGAACGGGAGCATCTTCCAATCTCGCCACGTCTCCCCCAACCAAGGATTGGAGGACCGCGGCCAGATCTTCGTCAGCCAGGGCTTCGGAGCTCGGGCGTAGGGCGGCATCGGCCCTCCCGAGCCTCCACAGCGGGAGCGAATATTCCCAAAGCGGAGCCACCCAGTGCTCCAGGAACTCCCTCAGGAGCGACGCCCCGGTCAGCTTCGTCGTCGCCATGTTACTCGGCCACAGGTCCGCGTCCATCCTCTCCAGCACCGGCTTCGCGGGGGGATCAATGAGCTCCACGTGAGACCAAGCGTCAACAGACTTGGGCTGCTCCATGGGCAGAATCAGCCGGGGATGGATGCGCCCAGCATCCACCATGACCCACTTTCTCCTGAAGCCTTCAATCCTCTTCCTGGGCTTCGAGATGGCGTTGGAGATTCCATACACGATAAATCTCGTGCACGCGGTGATGGGGCCGCGAGAGACCCGGAGGTAGAAGTAATGGCGCAGCAAGGCCACCAAGGGCCTCACCCCGACATGAGCCTCGCAATAGTAGGTGTAAATCGCCAGGAGAAGAACATAGTTGGGATGGAGGTGCAGAGTTAGCAGGTTGTAATGGTGGAGAACAGAGAGGAAGAACTCAGAAAAGGGGGGCACCAGACCGGCGGCGATAGCGCTCACGAAGAGCGGGTAGAAGGTGCTTCCTTCGTCCTCGGGAAGGGCGGAACCAACCTTAAGCACGGCCGCCCCGTCGTTGCCTTGCGCCGCCATCATCTGGCGCGTCAGGGCAAGGTTCTTCCCCGACACATTCGAAGGATCCAGAGCGGGCGAGTACCATGCTCCGGCCGGGGTCTGGCGAGGCGCCATGCCTTGCTAGGATGCAGAGTTGGAGTAGATCTGGGGATCTCGGAAGCAAGAAGAATAGGAGCGAGAAAGAGGATTTGGGTAATGACTAGAGAAGGTAAAGAAGGTAAGCCTAGGTGGGTACCACTCTTTTGTCAGTTCGTGCAGTTGCCGAGGCGTCGTGGGGGAGCCAAGACGCCCACGTCCAATCAACCGCCACGCGGCACCCAAGGCCGCAGGCTATTGGGCCCCGCGGCGCTTCACACTTTCCCCTTCGCTTCTCTACTAAGCCAAGTCCAGGCGCGCCTTGGGCCTGGGGGCTACTGTCGGTGTTCTGGGAACGGGGGTACCCAGACTTGCCTGCCTGCGACCTGCGGCGTGGCTCAGGGGGTGGCCCAGTACGGCCCGTCTTCATCAACACATGATCAAGACCCTCGCAAGGAGCCAAGCCTCGCGGGGCGGGCGATAGGAGGCTTCCTCGGGCACGGCCTCGTCAGGCTGGCTCACGAGGAGGCGGAGAGATCAAGGCGGGGTACCTCGCGAGGTGCCCATGACGCAAGCCATGACGACCAAGGCCAGGCGGGCGCCAGGCGGGCGCCAGCCTGCGCAGAGTCCTTGTTTCCTCTTTGGTGCAAAGGGGCAAGCACAGGCAAGAGTATCAAGCAAAGGCAACCATTTCGATGCAACAAGACCAAGACCAGCAGGACGGCAGGATGGAGGTCATCGTGGAGCCCAAGCCGGCGTCATCGTCAGGGTCTTTGGCAGGCGAGGACCAACTTTAGTCAGGATAAGTGTACTAGATGTTCCCCTTCAAAATGGCCAATTGTTGGCGCCCTTCCCGCTCAATATTTGGGAAGAGGCCCAGGGCCTCCGCCTATAAATAGGACTAGCCACCCACAAGGTAGGGGGACCTGGATCCGGATCCCACATCTGGAGACGGAGGAGACTAGAGGCATTTGATACAGAGAGAGAGACAGGCAACTGAACTCCCCCATCAGTTCATCGCACCAGCCAAGAACAGACCCTCGCGAGGCTGTTCTTCCCTTGTACTATTCATCATTGGCCCTAGAGGCAATCCACCACACCACACACTGGAGTAGGGTATTACACCACAATGGTGGCCTGAACCAGTATAAATCTCGTGTCCTCTGTGTTGTTCTTCGTGTAGTTTAGATCCTTGCGAGGCGACGAGACATGGGTAGGCAGGGGGTGTGATCTCCGCGTGCACCCCAGAGTTCGAATCTTGAGGGTCTGCCGGAACCCAAAATCCGACACCCGTGCGTTGCACCGAAGAGTGAAATGCATTGATCGGGGAGTTGTTTGTTTTGACAAAGGATGTGGGGGTCATCTCATGTGTAACGGATAGGTTTCTTCGGATATTATCTCATCTCTAGAGCTCACAAACATCCGGGTGAAATAGATAAAAAGGTATCTTTTGCAAACAAAAGCGTTCAACTGTTCAACCTGCATCCAAAACTTGTGAAGAAATAACACTTATTGTGCTTTGCAAGAAATGATCTTTAAGAATTAGTTTTTGAGTATCGACTGTTATACATGTTGGCTACAGATGACATGGCACTTTCTTATAGTCAACAGTTGGCTATACTATTAAGTAATATTAACCATGCCCTTATACACCTAGACAGAGGGATTAAATCAGGATGACTTGCAAGGGGGCAGAGGAGATGTGAGAAATGATTCATCGTAAGTCTTTCACTAGTACTGTAGTAAAAATTCATACATGGAAGATTCTAGACTAAACCATAAACGGATACACTTTTATTCATGCGCGATACTCCAATAGAGCAAGATCATGCATGGAAGTCTCCACATGCTTAGACAGTGGATTACATTGAGCAAAGACTAATGATCAACATTTAACTTGATAATGTGTATTTGTCTTAGAAGAACAGGGAGGCTCCTCCCCGGTTCCATTATCAAATGAAACCCAAAGTGTCTTACATCAGCTCACTGAGAGGAGCAGTTCAAAGGAAGGACTGCGGTGAAAGCCACTCAAGTTTAACGACAAGCTTAGAGAATCAAAAGCGGCAAAGACACGGGCCATAAGCACCAACACACACACTACATGTTTTCTAAGTGTACTTGATAATGCGTATGTCCAAGTGAACCTCCTTGGAGTCCCCGTGCACCGAGTCGGTGGGTAAAGGATGGAACGGATGCCATGGGTTTTCCAAGTCCACATTGGCGGGATAGTCCTAGCTCCTCAGAGTCCAAGTCTGTTCGATGAGGCCGGTTTCGCCGCACGCGCCCGGAGGGGTAGTAACATTGACCACGCACCCGTACATCTGCCTCATCTCAGTGTCAGCGTCAGCGGTGACGCCCCTGACGCACATTACAGAGATGGGGCGGCGGCCTGCGCGGGCCTCGCCGGTGCCCATGATCAAGAGGAATACGCTGTCGTCCTCCTCCGAGACTAGCAGGCGGCGGTGATCCTCCAGCGACTCCGGCATGGTGAACTGGTAGCACATGTCGTACTTGATGTTCTCTGCCAAGGGCCAGCAATGACCGCTGCACGCATCCGTGATGTGATGCACCATGTCCACCGGCGAGCCACAAAAAGGCATCGGGCACTCATAGCAGTGGACGAAGGGCTCCTTGGAGGCATCGACCAGGCCGTCCATGAAATGGGAGTGGCTGTAGGGGACATTGCGCCAGTTGAATATGTGAGCAAGTTACAACGAGATTTAATCTGAATAAGCACAAAATAAGTCATGACGGCTATAACACAGATGAAACTAATCATGTGGACTAGCATAGTAGTAGGATAAAGAGTAGAAACATGAATTCTATCAAGATTTCGAATAGGAAGGACAGAAACACATACGGTGCAACGGGAGCAGCACCGTTGGCGTTGAGGTTGTCGCCCATGTCATTGAGGAAGAGGTTGCCGAGGTCGGGGAAGAAGTTGTCATCGGTGAAGTCGTGGCTTCCAGCAGTCGCGAGAGTGCGCTCCCCAGATTTCAATAGCGCCCACCGAATGGAGCGCAGGAGGGAGTGGCTGTAGGGGACGTTGCGGCCGCTGAATGGAGCACAGGAGTAGCACACGAAGCAGTAGATGGTGTCCTTACTAGTACTCCCTAGTGTATATCTATCTATATCTATATATATCTACTCAAAAACTGAGTTGGTGATGATGGTATGCCTGCCATCTTGTAATATAGACTGTCCGATCTATATCTGACGGATAGAAAGCCAACTATGACAATTTTACAAAAGATACCCGCACCGCTCTCCACATTTACAGATAAGGCCTTAACTCGTGCTCCTCCCTATGTCTATATCTCTACAAGTACTTTTTTTATAACAAATCGAATAGTGCTGCGCCGCCCACTGCACGCCCGGCTGAACACGCCTCCTCGCCTCCATCATCACCAACTGAGTCTTTTATAGGAGTAGGAGTAGAGAAAAAACCGAGTTGGTGATGATGGTGTGCCGTGCAATGCACGGGCGTCTTGCTATTTTTTGCATATAAGTCCAAACACCACGTAGACATGGTCTTTGAGCATGGTTCGTAGTCGTTCCACGATCGGGCATCGAAGTTTGTAACTATTTTAGATTAGAATATACTACTCCTCCGGTGCTAGTCGTAGAGCAGAGTCCTACTCTACTACTCGACTCTAGCAAGGTAGGGCATAGTATTGTAGTAGGTACTGTAGGGAGTACCAGTACTGTCATCACTCAAGCAAGTTGTCTGACATTGATATGACCCTACACTGCTGGTATGTGTCTCGTAAGTCAAGCGGCGTGCTGTAGTCATCATCACCTATCCACTTCCCGCAACACATATTCGCTTCTCCATCTTTGTCCGCACATAATCTCGTCCAAGCTTCCATCCCCGCTAAGGCGCCTCCCCCCTTGTCCGAAACCCAAGCACTAACAATGGCAGAACCGAGCAGTGTCCGCCGAAAGAGTGGCTGGAATTCTCTCCCCACAGAGGTAATCAAGCTCATTGTTTCGCGTGTGGACAATCTCAGTACCATGCCGCTCGCCGCGTGCTCGTTGGGGCTGTACCATTTACTCAAAGCCCTCAGGCCGGAGCTTTTTAAGCCAGCTCCTTGCTTGCTGATGCCGCCTGATCTTCAGAAATGGCATGTCACGCAACATAACGATCGTAGGGTGGTGAGCATCAACCCCCTTCACTGCGATCCGATCCCCATCAGCCTCAGCTACATTAACGATATGTACTGGGTCGGCATGAACACGTCTTGGATGGTGCTCGTCGACGGTCGCGGCAGCTGGATGCTCGTGGAGGTCTACACCCGGCGATTGATCCCCCTTCCTTCGATTAACACTGCACTGCTTTGGCACCGCGGCCCAGAATACTCGAAATCTTACAGTAGCCAACATGATACCAAGTGTTATTTGCTCAAGGTTATAATCTGCCAAGTGCCCACAAGATTTGGGAATTATAAAGATTTCAGGCTAATTGCGTTCTTCAACCGCAGTCTCGCCTATCTGACAGGTCACTGTGGTAAGTGGATAAATCTGCATGTCCATCGCATGATCATACATCCTCCATGGTTCTCTGATGCCATTGAACACAAGGGCTTCATTTATGCTGTCGACTCCTTCTATGGCTGGATGTATTGCTAGCCTACTCCAGTCATCGCTAGAAATGGCAGTTACAGCAGTATGTTACTTTCCTATGATATCATGATGGCTTGCTTATATTACTGTCAACATTTACCGAAAAAATATTCATGCTCATAACATGCTGTTCTTAAGATTGACTAAATCAAGAGCCCTTTTTTATTTGACTCCAACTTGATATGATGTTGTAGGCTGCCTGGTGTCCCTACCCTTCCTAATCCCAGAACCTTTCAAAGAAAAGCGGCATGGCAGTTGCAGGTGGTTCCTGGCTCGTCAGACGACGGCGAAAGATTGATGATCGTTCACACGTACCGGACATGTTGTTTCGCGGAATACAATCACAGTCACTGCAAGGTCTTTGAGCAGGATCCCAGCTTCTTTGGGCCTTCAAGAATTTTTGACTGGAGGCTGGTAAGTAGCCTTGGTACACGCTCTCTGTTTGTCGGACTGAATTATATGATTAACCAGGAGATAACTAAAGGCAAGGATCATGATGGCAGCGCGGTTTCGTTCATCAGGCAAAATTGTGTGTACACAGCGTACCATGCATCTCTGCATGCACCATACCCTAATATGTGTCGCCACGCCCTGCAGCCCAAAGTAGGAGAGAGGCTCACAAGTATCAGACTTCGACCTGCTGGTTGGAGTTCCCCCGTCAGGCACCCATCTGGTTCAAGCCGTCAGCCAATCTCCACAGCTTAATAAATAGTAACGTCTAACTGAGCCAGTTAGTTAGATGCGTACACTTGGTGTAGTAGGATCTTTATTTAGTTTGATGCATACACTTGTTCTTTTTTGGTAGCCCTTTTGTAATGATGGCTGATGTTTGGTTTGGAAGAGAGAGCTGCGTCTTCACTCTTCTGGCCTGCTTACTGCTTCTGTTGCAACCCCAGCCCTGGTTGCTGCTGCTGTTTTCAATGTACAATCAGTAGTATATTTCGTCTGTTGGTTGAATATAAATGTGTTGTTAGAACGACAAACACAATGTTTTGGAAGTCGTTGCACGGTTCGATCCTTTAGTGCCCCGTACCGTACGTAGCTCATACTATTTTTCGTACGGAACACATTTTCCACTTGTTGATAACATGCAGCCCACTGATGAAGGCCCAATAGAGAAGCCCATAATTAACTGGAAGGGAGGCTCTCACATGAATCCGGCCCAGGTACATGCTCATGGTCCCCTAACATAAATAAGTAAATAAATAAATAAAGCTAGATGCTCATGCACCAGTTCTTTGGGAAAATAGGTAGCCCAGTATTTCTTTTTGAAGAATACCCAAGCTAGGCCTATTTGTTTTCTCCGAATTACTGGGCTGCAAATCTTTCAAGACGAGCAAATGGGATATTAGTTTTTTTTTGAATTTTGTTCTTCACTGATATCTTATACATATTTCATTGGATTTAACATGACATAGTACTAATTTATTTTTAAATTTGTTTTAGTATGGCTATTAACTTTTGGATTAAGAATATTTCGTTCCCCGGCAAAAATTTCCCACATATTTAGTTAATTTTTTGACCCTGGTACTGACCAGAAAATGGCCGGCAATTCTAAAAATGGAAAATGGGCTGCAATAAATTCCATATGAATTAGAAAATGAGTAAAAATTATAAAAATAATAGCAAATGGGTTGTACACGCCACAGATTTCGAGGCTGACTTGTTTATGCAAGGCTTTGTCAGTGAACACACGATTCTAGCCGCCGTACTTCTTCAATCTCTGATCTTCCTGCTCCAGCCGCCTAAACTAGCGCCGGCAAGGCTGCCTGCTCCCTCCTCTTGTGGCCCGCTGTGATGCCGCGCAGGCTTCCCCGGCCCACCCTACTCCCTCCGCTGGCCTGGCCGCACGTAATCAACTGCCTTCTTATTACGCGGGAAAAAATGATTCCTCCCACTGACATCTGGGGCGCACCAGTTGGGAGGCAGACCTGTGGGCCTACTACGTTGACACATACGCAGGGCTTGTCAACTTAGTCAACAAGCGATTGTAGCAGCAGTAACCGTTGGATTAGAATCGAACGGTGTTGCTTCTTCAATCGCTGCTCTTCTTGCACCAGCCGCCCAAACCAGCGTCGGGGAGACCGCCTGCTCCTGCCTCCAGTGGCCGGCTGTGCTGCCGTTGAGGCCTCATCGCCCCCTACTACTCCCACCGCTAGCCAGGCCCTGCGGCGACGGCAGCCTCACACCACAGCCGAACCAATGAACCCTCATACTCCTCTCCGCGTGGGCAGCCACTGTCGCGTCTTCCCCGGCTCTGCGTCGTCCCCTTCCTAGGCCTCGCCGTTGTCCACCGCCTTGGTGCTCTCGGTGCGGCGTGGTCAATGTGGTCAATGATATTCCATCGGGAGAGTACTATACGTGTAGAGGCTGACAGCTGGGTCCATGGCCACAGCCCAGTTTTTTTGTGATTTGCTGCCATGCCCAATATGCGACCCTATCCAAAAGGAACTCGAAGGTCCCACCAAGGATAGACCCGCATATTGAAACACTTTTGCAAGGTGGATATCATTACATCAACATTACATAATAGATGGGGATACATACATAAGGCATACAAAGCCACACGAATACAACATCACAATACATAAGAGCATCATCCCACTACGGATGAAACACAAACAGAAACTCAAACGACATCCACCCTGCTAGCCCAGGCTGCCGACCTGGAACCTATCCCCTGATCAAAGAAGAATCAGAAGAAGAACTCAACGCAAGCAAGCATCGCTCTCGCGTCATGATCATCGCATAAACCTGTACCTGCAACTGTTGTTGTAGTAATCTGTGAGCCACGAGGACTCAGCAATCCCATTACCATGGGTATCAAGACTAGCAAAGCTTAAAAGGAAAGGAAGGGGTAAAGTGGTGAGGCTGCAGCAGCGACTAAGCATATATGGTGGCTAACATACGCAAATAAGAGTGAGAAGAGAGCAAAAGGAACGGTCGTGAAGCTAGCAATGATCAAGAAGTGATCCTGAACTCCTACTTACGTCAAACATAACAAGAAACTGTGTTCACTTCCCGGACTCCGCCGAGAAGAGACCATCACGGCTACACACACGGTTGATGCGTTTTAATTCGGATCTGGTGTCAAGTTATCTACAACCGGACATTAACAAATTCCCATCTGCCTATAACCGCAGGCACGGCTTTCGAAAGATTATACCCTGCAGGGGTGTCCCATCTTAGCCCATGACAAGCTCTCGCGATCAACGAAGGAATAGACCTTCTCCCAGGAAGACCCGATCAGACTCGGAATCCCAGTTTACAAGACATTTCGACAATGGTAAAACAAGACCAGCAAAGCCGCCGGGTTGTACCGACAAATCCCGATAGAAGCTGCACATATCTCGTTCTCAGGGCACACCGGATTGTCCAAACTTCCGGTAGGCCAGCCCAGAGTTGCCCCTGGTGGCCACCGGCGGTTGACAGGTTGGACCAACACTCACGACGAGCATTGGCCCGGGGGGGATAAAATAAAGATGACCCCCGAGAGCGCGACTCCCAAGGGAAAAAAGGGTTAGGTGAGGCAAATGTAAAACCAAGGTTGGGCCTTGCTGGAGGAGTTTTATTCAAAGCAAACTGTCAAGGGGGTCCCATAAATCACCCGACCGCGTAAGGAACGCAAAATCCGGGAACATAACACCGGTATGACGGAAACTAGGGAGGCAAGAGTGGAACAAAACACTAGGCAAAAGGCCAAGTCTTCCACCCTTTACCAAGTATATAGATGCATTAATAATATAAGAGATATTGTGATATCCCAACCAAAATCATGTCCACCATAGAACAATCTTCAACTTCACCTGCAACTAGCAACGCTATAAGAGGGGCTGAGCAAAAGCGGTAACATAGCCAAGCAATGGTTTGCATAGGGAAGGTGTCAAAGGTTAGAGGCTGACATGGCAATTTGGGATGGCTTGATAAACAGGTAATAGGTAGCGCAGCATAGCGATAGAACGAAGCAACTAGCATAGCAATGATAGTAGTGAGATCCAGGGTAGCGGTCATCTTGCCTGAAATCCCGCTAGGAAGAAGAACGAGTCCATGAAGAATATGAAGCCACGAAGACGAACCAAGCGTAGACGAATGAATCCTCACGATCGCAACGAAACAGGAACTATCGAAAAGAAGCACACAACATAGTAAACACACCACACATGAACAAGGCATGATGCACAACAAGCATTATGCATGAAAAATCTACATGAAGCTACTCATGGCAAGAGATGATGCAAACAAGAGCAACACATCAAGGCAAGTTTAAATGAGGCCGGGAACAACATATAACAATTCCGGTAAGTCCTCATATGCATATTTTGAAATTGGTCCAGATCTGAATAAACCTTATGTTCAAGTTGTTAAACAGCAAGTTAAGATGCACAAAGATGACCTACATGAGATTCTAGTCAAGTTACATATAAAGTTCATTAGATTTGGAGCTACGGCCTAGAAGATATGAGCAAAACAAGTTAAACATGGCATTGATGCAAAATGCATACAAACATCAAGCAAACACACCAAAACAAGGATGCAACATGATAATATGAAACTATATGCCAAATCAAGCAAGTTTCATATAGAGCACACTCAAAACGGAGCAACGGTTCAACACACACACATGAAACAAGTTTAAAGGACAAGCTGTCCAAAACAGCAACTAGGCATATTGCAAGCATCAAAACAATATACTACAGCACCCCCAACATGATAACAAAAGGCATGGACATGATGTACAGGTAATGCATTACAAAACATGAACACTGAGCTATCTCCAGAAATCACTAGAACATACTCAAACAAACATGGTAAGATTGCAAGTTATAACAATTTCAGACTTTGCAGAAAATAACATCACGATGCAATGTTTAGAGCTATCAAACAACATGTTATAGGAACTTATCATGGCAAACAAAGGCATGGAATGAATCTACTAATTTCATAGATCAAAAGTCCCTTACTAACCATAAGCCAAAAAGGATCATAAAATATGATGGCACCCACGTAAACATGGCAAGTTATTATACAGATTCAAACATGGCAGAAACAGAATTATGAAGGCATGTAGATGAGCTTGTGCAACTCACTACAGAGCAAAACATGGCATGGAAAGGCAACCAACAGTAAGAAGGCATGTTTGTGAAGCTAAGCATGGCAATAGAAAGGTCATAGGATGCATGGAACACTAGCAAAACACATGGGAACAAGTGAACTTAATGTTAATAGGCTGACAGCAGCATTATGAAGCAACTTTGGAGCAAGATATGAACAAGCTACAGCAATCTATAAATGCAACCAGGGGCATGGATGGATATAGGATGACATGTAGATCAAAACATGTTTATAGAACATCTCCAGATTATTCATAGAATGATTAGTAGCAACATGTTTATATAGCATCACGAAATAACAGATTCAGCCTAGCAAAACAGCAACATCATGTACCCTACTTAACAAGCTCGATTCACTCACCACAAGTCATTGCATGACAAGATAAGCATAGCATCATCAAGAAGGCATGTTTGTGAAACAAACCAAGTCAAGAACAAGTCTATAGCATGCAAGGATCAACTATAGCAACCTTGGCAAAATTGAATAACATGTAAACAACCTACCAGTAAACATTTTGAAGCAAAAGTAGAGCACAAAAATGACATGCTAGATTACTCCATAATTGCAACAAAGGGCAGGGATGGATATACAATAACCACATGTTCAAAAGACCCCTTACTGAAGTATCTCAAAATATGCAAGGATCACTCTGTAGCATCAAGTTTACATGGCATCAAAATAACAGCAGAACAGAGACTAAAATCAGCAACATCACGATGCCTAGTTTGCATGCTTGTGCTAGTCACCACATTGATCACAAAAATACATGGCAAAAACCACTATAAAGAAGACATGGCATAGTTCAAAACACATGTAGACATCAACCTCATAGGATGCACACATCAATCATGGCAAAAATGACAAAAGAGCTCGTTCTGATAACAGACAGCAGAAAACATCATGAAGCACACTTACAACAATGATTCAGGCATCTAGAAGACATCAAATGAATATAATGCAATGGAATGAAATGATGCACTCGTTGAGACGAACAATTTGACATATTACACGCACGAAACGGAGATACAGATGCAGAGATACAGCATGACGAACATGGCATGATAATTACAAAAATCTGGGACACGTTTTCAGGGAAAAAACAGGGTGAGCGCTAGATACTAAAATGTGGCCGAGGCGGGTTTTAGGCGGGGTTCACCATGGGCCGAGCCCAGGTCGGGAAGAGGAGGCAGGCCGGCTTGGGGAGCTGTGCTGGGCCAAGGCCGGCGGGGAGGAGGCCCACGTGGGCGAGGAGCTGGACGTCGTCCTCCTCGGTCCCGACTGGATCGGGGAGGCAGGCGGCGGCGGCAGCGGTTGCCCGGCGGCGATCGGCGAGGACGGGGCGGGGACCGGCCGGATCCGGGCGGATCTGGAGCGGCCGGATCCATTCCCGGCGGCGGCAGGGTCGGGCGAGGACGGGGCGGAGCTCCATGGACGCAGGCGCGCGTCGGCGACGAGGAGGCGGCGGTGGCGGTCGATGGCGGAGGGCGACGGGGCGTCGCGGCGCGGGGCGGCGCCCGCGGGCGACGGCGCAGGAGAGGCAGGCCGCAGGACTGGAGCGGGGAGGCGGATGGCCGGCGGCAGCGGACGGGCTTCGCGCGGGCGGCGGCTGGCGCGGGCGGGCTTCACGCGGGCCCGTGATGGGCTCGGCGGGCCGCGGCCGCGGGACGGCAGCGGGGACACGTGGCGCTCGCGGAGTGGAGGAGGAAGGCGGTGGAGGTGACGTGGTGGCGCCCGATTGGTCGGAGCGACGTGGCTACGAGGCGGCGGACGCGTCTGGCGGCGGGTGGACATGTCCGGCGGCTGAGAGGGAGAGGGCTAGGGTTGGACTGCGCGAAAAATCCGGGAGGGACACATATTTATAGGTAGAGGGAGCTAGGAGAGTCCAAATGAGGAGCGGTTTTTGGCCACGCGATCGCGATCGAACGACCGAGAGCATGGAGGGGAGTTAGATGGGTTTTGGGCCACTTTGGAGGGGATGTTGGGCTGCAAGGAGAAGGAGGCTTTACGGTTACCCAGTTAACCGTTGGAGTACCAAACGACCTCCAAATGGCACAAAACTTGACAGGCGGTCTACTGGTGTTATACCAAGGCCGCTTGGCAAGACTCGGTCCATTCCGAGAAAGTTCAACACCCACTCACAACGAGAGACAAAAGGGGGACGCCGGAGGGCATAGGAGCGCCGGATTGCAAAACGGACAACGGGGAAAAGTCTCGGATGCATGAGACGAACACGTATGCAATGCAATGCACATGATGACATGATATGAAATGCAGATGATGACATGGTAAAATGCAACACGCAAGCAAATGACATGGCAACAACGGCGAATAACTGGCAGACACCTGGCGCATCAGATCCGGGGCGTTACAACACTCCTCCACTAACAAGAGATCTCATCCCGAGATCTTAGGACCGAGACGGAAGGGAAAAGGGATGAGGAGAAACAAGAACTGAAGAGAAGAAGCAAAGAATCGAGAGCACTCGAGAATAAGAGAGGAACGCCGAGAATGACGAGAATCGAAAGCTCTTGGAATCAGATTGACTATGAAACCACTCCGGTTAGAACGAGATAAGAAACGGATAAGACTGAAAGGATTTAGGCAGCACTCCGGTTGAAAATGGAAAGAATAGAACACGAACTTCACAAGATGGGATGGCACTTGACGAGATGAACAACGCAAAGCCTCCGGAAGAATTGAAAGAATGGAGTGAAAAGAATTTAGAAGGAAGGGTTGAACAGAGTTGTTGAGAAAATCAACAACGAAAAGAATAAGCTTGTTGTGGACTTATGGATAACATCTCAAGATCATAAGGTGATAACCGGCCACAAACGGAAATGATTGGATCGCTGAGAAGAACGAAGAAATGCAAAACTCCACTTCAAAAGTATACGAAGAATTAATTGCACTTCGAGACGCGAGAAGAAAGGATACTTAAACTCCACCAACAAGAATCTTGATGAACTCTTGAAAGAATGAATTAAATCATGAAGAACCACCATGAAGAACTCCGGTGACAAAAAGGATGATGAGATAAAATTGAAGGATGAAAGAATCAGATGAGCCTTGCGATGATTTAGATGGAGGATCCGACGAAATGGCTGAGGAAACTTGAACTCCGAAAAAGAAAAGATGAAAACACCTGGAACTAGAATTTATTCATCAAGAACAAACTCCGAAGGAAGGGATTAATCACTCTGATGAAATAAGAATAAGATTTATTGTATGCTTATCCTTCATCAAATTAAATTGATGAAAATCAATGGATTTGGCATACTACTTATTCTTCTTGAAAAGGATTGGGAAGGGATATAGCACAAAACTTGAGAAAGTCTTAATGAACCACCGGTAGGATTGAAAGAACGAATGGATTAAAAATATAATCAAGGAAAAAAATCTTGAACGAACCACCATAAAAATTCAAAAATGACTGATGAAAGAGAATGAATCACCGGGAAGAATTAGAAGAACAAATCTGCTTGAGGGGATTTAGATGCAAAAGAACGAAGAGATCATGAGCTGATTAACGAACACTTGAACGAAGCACCGGGGTAAATGGATAACGGTAGCTGAAATGATGTCCTCCGGTGAAAAGAAACGGGAAAAGAACTTCTGACATACTCCGGATGGTTAAGAAAAGAATATCTGATAATTGGAATAAATTGCAAGGATAACATGAAGCTAGAACCACGAATCTTCAAGAGAACGGACAAGATTTAGAGGAAAAACTCTTCTTCGGTCTTCAAATGACGAGGAGAAACACCACCAAAATTACTGAGGTACTCCGGTAGAATGAAAAGCAGAGAGGTTGAGCCAACAATGAAATGATTTGAAATCGGTCTTGGAAAGGCATGTGACTGATGAAATCCATTCTTACGTCACACTTGAAAAGAATTGAGAATAACTCCGGGGGAATTAGAAGAGTCAGGTAAGATCCTGGGAAAAGACCTGTGGGTTAGGGCCACGAAAATAGAACACCGTTGGAAAGGGATGTTGACCAGATAGGTGATGCACCGGGACAATTGAAATATTTGAATGAGGTGACGACCTCGAATTAATTGGAACATAGACGAAACTCCTGAGATGTCTTAAACACTCCGAAAGGATAAACTGGCGAGAGGCGAACGAGCAGGGAAAACACTTGATCCGAGGAAAAGAATATAATCAACCCGAAAATTGGAATTGAATCCACCGGAAAGAAAAAAAGAGATGAAGAATGTCCACCGAGACGAGAATTCACCGGTTGAGATAATTTACAAAAGACTGAAGAGGTTCCGCACGAAAGAGATAGATGGTCGAGAGAGTCAGACTCCGAGAAGAAAAGGGTGGGAGGGCGGGAAAACAAAGACAACTTGGAAGGGGAAATCGACGAATATCTTGAAGAGAAAACACCGGTTGAAATCATTGCGGAAAGAAAGCAAAGACTTCGCACGAGGAGGATGGATACTCGATTACGGACTCCGGTTCCAAGAAGAAAAGGGAGGGCGGGTGGGAAAAGAAAACAACTGAGGATTGAACTGAAAGATGAAGAGGCTCGAGTCAACTTGACGAGAAATGCACCGGATGAAAAGAGCTGAGAACCCACGATCGGAAAACCAACTGCGTGATCCTAAAGAAAATTTGAAGGGGAAGAGAAGCAACTCAAAACACCTACGTCAAGATTCCTTACCAGAGCGACGAAGGGGCTGAGGAGTAAAAAGAATTCCTACTCCCCGATATAACTAGACTCCGAAAAACAGTTTTCTTCTAGACTCAACAACGGCCAAACTACACGATCATTCAAGGGGGCTCCTAGGGTCGGCCGAGGCTCTGATACCAACTTGCCACGCCCAATATGCGACCCTATCCAAGGAACTCGAAGGTCCCACCAAGGATAGACCCGCATATTGAAACGCTTTTGCAAGGTGGATATCATTACATCAACATTACATAATAGATGGGGATACATACATAAGGCATACAAAGCCACACGAATACAACATCACAATACATAAGAGCATCATCCGACTATGGATGAAACACAAAAAGAAACTCAAAAGACATCCACCCTGCTAGTCCAGGCTGCCGACCTGGAACCTATCCCCTGATCGAATAAGAATCAGAAGAAGAACTCAACGCAAGCAAGCATCGCTCTCGCGTCATGATCATCGCATAAACCTGTACCTGCAACTGTTGTTGTAGTGATATGTGAGCCACGATGACTCAGCAATCCCATTACCATGGGTATCAAGACTAGCAAAGCTTAAAAGGAAAGGAAGGGGTAAAGTGGTGAGGCTGCAGCAGCGACTAAGCATATATGGTGGCTAACATATGCAAATAAGAGCGAGAAGAGAGCAAAAGGAATGGTCGTGAAGCTAGCAATGATCAAGAAGTGATCCTGAACTCCTACTTACGTCAAACATAACACGAAACCGTGTTCACTTCCCGGACTCCGCCGAGAAGAGACCATCACGGCTACACACACGGTTGATGCGTTTTAATTCGGATCTGGTGTCAAGTTATCTACAACCGGACATTAACAAATTCCCATCTGCCTATAACCGCAGGCACGGCTTTCGAAAGATTATACCCTGCAGGGGTGTCCCAACTTAGCCCATGACAAGCTCTCACGATCAATGAAGGAATAGACCTTCTCCCAGGAAGACCCAATCAGACTCGGAATCCCGGTTTACAAGACATTTCGACAATGGTAAAACAATACCAACAAAGCCGCCCGGATGTGCCGACAAATCCCGATAGGAGCTGCACATATCTCGTTCTTAGGGCACACCGGATTGTCCAAACTTCCGGTAGGCCAGCCCAGAGTTGCCCCTGGTGGCCACAGGCGGTTGACAGGTTGGACCAACACTCACGACGAGCACTGGCCCGGGGGGGATAAAATAAAGATGACCCTCGAGAGCGCGACTCCCAAGGGAAAAAAGGGCTAGGTGAGGCAAATGTAAAACCAAGGTTGGGCCTTGCTGGAGGAGTTTTATTCAAAGCGAACTGTCAAGGGGGTCCCATAAATCACCCGACCGCGTAAGGAACGCAAAATCCGGGAACATAACACCGGTATGACGGAAACTAGGGCGGCAAGAGTGGAACAAAACACTAGGCAAAAGGCCAAGTCTTCCACCCTTTACCAAGTATATAGATGCATTAATAATATAAGAGATATTGTGATATCCCAACCAAAATCCTGTCCACCATAGAACAATCTTCAACTTCACCTGCAACTAGCAACACTATAAGAGGGGCTGAGCAAAAGCGGTAACATAGCCAAGCAATGGTTTGCATAGGGAAGGTGTCAAAGGTTAGAGGCTGACATGGCAATTTGGGATGGCTTGATAAACAGGTAATAGGTAGCGTAGCATAGCGATAGAACGAAGCAACTAGCATAGCAATGATAGTAGTGAGATCCAGGGTAGCGGTCATCTTGCCTGAAATCCCGCTAGGAAGAAGAACGAGTCCATGAAGAAGATGAAGCCACGAACACGAACCAAGCGTAGACAAACGAATCCTCATGATCGCAACGAAACAGGAACTATCGAAAAGAAGCACACAACATAGTAAACACACCACACATGAACAAGGCATGATGCACAACAAGCATGATGCATGACAAAGCTACATGAAGCTACTCATGGCAAGAGATGATGCAAACAAGAGCAACACATCAAGGCAAGTTTAAATGAGGCCGGGAACAACATATAACAATTCTGGTAAGTCCTCATATGCATATTTCGAAATTGGTCCAGATCTGAATAAACCTTATGTTCAAGTTGTTAAACAGCAAGTTAAGATGCACAAAGATGATCTACACGAGATTCTAGTCAAGTTACATATAAAGTTCATTAGATTTGGAGCTACGGCCTAGAAGATATGAGCAAAACAAGTTAAACATGGCGTTGATGCAAAATGCATACAAACATCAACCTCATAGGATGCACACATCAATCATGGCAAAAATGACAAAAGAGCTCGTTCTGATAACAGACAGCAGAAAACATCATGAAGCACTCTTACAACGATGATTCAGGCATCTAGAAGACATCAAATGGATATGATGCAATGGAATGAAATGATGTACTCGTTGAGACGAACAATTTGACATATTACACGCACGAAACAGAGCTACGGATGCAGAGATACAGCATGACGAACATGGCATGATAATTACAAAAATCTGGGACTTAGACATTTTCAGGGAAAAAAATAGGGTGAGCGCTAGATACTAAAATGTGGCCGAGGCGGGTTTTAGGCAGGGCTCACCATGGGCCGAGCCCAGGTCGGGAAGAGGAGGCAGGCCGGCATGGGGGAGCTGGGCTGGGCCGAGGCCGGCGGGGAGGAGGCCCACGCGGGCGAGGAGCTGGACGTCGTCCTCCTCGGTCCCGACTGGATCGGGGAGGCAGGCGGCGGCGGCGGTTGCCCGGCGGCGATCGGCGAGGCCAGGGCGGGGACCAGCCGGATCCGGGCGGATCTGGAGCGGCCGGATCCGTTCTCGGCGGCGGCAGGGTCGGGCGACGACGGGGCGGAGCTCCATGGACGCAGGCGCGCGTCGGCGGCGAGGAGGCGGCGGCGGTCGGTCGGTGGCGGAGGGCGACGGGGCGTCGCGGCGCGGGGCGGCGCCCGCGGGCGACGGTGCAGGAGAGGCAGGCCGCGAGACTGGAGCGGGGAGGCGGATGGCCGGCGGCGGTGGACGGGCTTCGCGCGGGCGGCAGCGGGCGCGGTCGGGCTTCGCGCGGGCCCGTGATGGGCTCGGCGGGCCGCGGCCGCGGGACGGCAGCGGGGACACGTGGCGCTCACGGAGTGGAGGAGGGAGGCGGCGGAGGTGACGTGGCGGCGCCTGATTGGTCGGAGCGACGTGGCTGCAGGGCAGCGGACGCATCCGGCGGCGGGCAGACATGTCCGGCGGCTGAGAGGGAGAGGGCTAGGGTTGGACTGCGTGAAAAATCCGGGAGGGACACATATTTACAGGTAGAGGGAGCTAGGAGAGTCCAAATGAGGAGCGGTTTTCGGCCACGCGATCATGATCGAACGACTGAGAGCATGGAGGGGAGTTAGATGGGTTTTGAGCCACTTTGGAGGGGGTGTTGGGCTGCAAGGAGAAGGAGGCTTTATGGTTACCCGGTTAACCGTTGGAGTACCAAACGACCTCCAAATGGCACGAAACTTGACAGGCGGTCTACCGGTGTTATACCAAGGCCGCTTGGCAAGACTCGGTCCATTCCGAGAAAGTTCAACACCCACTCACAACGAGAGACAAAAGGGGGACGCCGGAGGGCATAGGAGCGCCGGATTGCAAAACGGACAACGGGGAAAAGGCTCGGATGCATGAGACGAACACGTATGCAATGCAATGCACATGATGACATGATATGAAATGCAGATGATGACATGGCAAAATGCAACACACAAGCAAATGACATGGCAACAACGGCGAATAACTGGCAGACACCTGGCGCATCGGATCCGGGGCGTTACATTTGCCAAGTAAGTCGCTTTGTCAGGCCTGTTGGGCTGCAAATCTTTCAAGAGGAGGAGAGCTTTCATTCGCCTGGCCAAGAAAATGGCCCATCAGTAATGAGAAATGGGCTGTACATTTTTAAAACACGTCAAACCGGCAATTAGTTTCAAATATCTTTTTTTCCATTTCGAGATTTTAAATTACATTAATTTTTATGCGTGGAGAATTTGTTGGATTTTATATTGATATACATTTATTTTTAAAATCAGTTTGAATGTGAGTCAAAATTTCGGGATTAAAAACAGTTCGGACCGCACCGAAATATGCAAAATTTCGTATAAGTTTTTAACCGTGGCCACAATATGGGCTGTAATGCTAACAAAAAAATATGGGCTCCAAAAAAACCTTAAGAATTAGCAAATGGGCTGTAAATTATTAAAAATAATGGCAGATGGGTTGTATGCTGTTTTCCACAGATTTGAGGCTTTCCTAAAAAAAGGTTGACACACAAGCAGTGACTGTTGGATGGCCATCCAACGGTCGTCGTGCTTCTTCAATCTCTGCTCTTCCTGCTCCAGCCGCTCAAACAAGCACCGGCGGGACTGCCTGCTCCCTCCTTCCCGCGGCCGGCTCTGACAGCTCGGACCCACCAACTATATCTTTGTATCCAAGGAAGTGCCTCCTTATTACGCACAAAAAAATGAATACTCCCCCTGTTAGCTGGGACCAAGTATAGTGGCAGGCTGACTTGTGGGCCTACTAAGTTGACGAGGACGGAGGGCTTTGTCAACTTAGTCAATATGCACAATTCTAGCTCCAGTGACCGTACGTTGTCCATCCAACGGCCGTAGTGCTTCTTCAACCTCTGGTCTTCTTGCTCTAGCCTCCCAAACCAGCGCCGGTCGTGCCTCGTGCTCCTGCCTCCCGTGGCTGGCTACGATGCGGCGGAGGCCTCACCGCCACCTACTACTCCCACCGCTGGCCAGGCCATCCCTCTACTCACCCACACCCCCTGTTATTCTGCGGCGACGGCAGCCTCACACCGCAGTGAACTAGTGAACCCTCGTACTCCTCTACACGTGGGCATCCACTACCGAGTCTTCTTCGGCTCCGCGTCGTCCCCTTCCTAGGCCTCATCGTCGTCCATCGCCCTGGTGCTCTCGGCGCGGTGTGTTCAACATGGTCAAGGAACGGCTTCCATCGGACGTGGACTGTACGTGGAGAGGCTGACAGCTGGGTCCACAGCCGCAGCAAGGAAGTGCCTCCTTATTATGTGCAAAATAATTATTCCTCCATCTGACAGCGGGGACCCACCGGACGGGCCACCATATTTCGCGAAAAAAAGTTTCCCCCCTGACAGATGGGACCCACCAGCTACACCTTCGCACGCAAGGAAGTGCGTCCGGGCCAAAAAAAAGATTCGCCCCCCTGACTGTTGGGACCCACCAGCTACATCTTCGCACGCAAGGAAGTGCGTCCGGGAAAAAAACGATTCGTCCCCCTGACTGCTGGGACCCACCAGCTACATCTTCACACGCAAGGAAGTGCCTGGCAGTCGGGACCCACCTGGTCGACCAACGTACGTAGCGTTGTCATTCTGGTCGCAAACGTGTACGTACATATATATTGGTGGATGTAGAGGCGCGCACGTGTCGTAGTAGAGGCGCGCATGTAGCATGTACACGTACGTACAGCAGCGAGGGTGCAGGAAAGAAAATACGGCCAGTACGTACATACCGGAAGGGTCTCGAATGCCTACTCGCGCACACGTACATCGCTGGGGTGGAACGGAGAAACAGCTTCGTCGTCGTGTTCATGGGGAGGCAACGGAATGCGTCGTGTTCATGAGGAGGCAACAGAATGCGTCGTGTTCATCGGGAGGCAACGGAACACGTGGGAGCCAACCGGCTTGGACGGAACAGGCGATGGAAGCGAGGCCTGGCATACTGCACAACGGAGGAAACGAACCTCCTATGTTTGGAACGGGGTCCTATTGATCGGGACGGGTGTGGCGTACCACAAAACGGAGGAAACGAACCTCCTACGGTCGAAACGAGGTCCTGTTGATCGGCAGGGGTGTGGCGTACCGCAAAACGGACGAAACGGACCTCCTACGTTCGAAGCGGGGGTCCTGTTGATCGGGGGTGTGGCATACCGCAAAACGGATGAAACTGACTTGTGTTGGAGCGCTACGGTCGAAACAGGGGGGAGGGGTGTGGCGTACCGCAAAACGGGACTCCACAGGATACTGTTCATCTCCACCGTCGACCTCCTCCAGCCTCCACGGGCTACCGTCGACCTCCTCCAGCCTCCACGGGCTCCTGTTCATCCAGCCTCCACCGCGCGCTATTCCACCGGCTACTGTTCAACCACCCCTCCACCGTCTACTGTTCATCCAGCCCTCCACCGTCTACTGTTCATCCAGCTCCCACACCACGGGGTCCTGTTGAACCACCCCTCCACGGCCACCCCTCCACCGTCTACTGTTCATCCAGCCCTCCACACCACGGGGTCCTGTTCACCCAGAGGCAACGCCACCGCTCACTGTTCAT